>NC_133470.1:26241283-26543069 GCF_048565385.1 Saimiri boliviensis | reverse complement strand
ATCGGGAAACAACAGATGCTGGAGAGGATGTGGAGAAATAGGAACACTTTTACACTGTTGGTGGGAATGTAAATTAATTCAACCATTGTGGAAGACAGTGTGGCGATTCCTCAAGGACCTAAAAATAGAAATCCCATTTGACCCAGCAATCCCATTACTGGGTATATATCCAAAGGATTATAAATCATTCTACTACAAGGACACGTGCACACGAATGTTCATTGCAGCACTGTTTACAATAGCAAAGACCTGGAACCAACCCAAATGCCCAACGATGATAGACTGGATAGGGAAAATGTGGCACATATACACCATGGAATATTATGCAGCCATCAAAAACGAGGAGTTCACGTCCTTTGTAGGGACATGGATGAATCTGGAAACCATTATTCTCAGCAAACTGACACAAGAGCAGAAAATCAAACACCGTATATTCTCGCTCATAGGCGGGTGTTGAACAATGAGAACACATGGACACAGGGAGGGGAGCACTACACACTGGGATCCGTTGGGGGGAAATGGGGGAGGGGCGGGGGGTGGGGAGGTGGGAAGAGATAGCATGGGGAGAAATGACAGATACAGGTGAGGGGACGGAAGGCAGCAAAGCACACTGCCATGTGTGTACCTATGCAACAATCTTGCATGTTCATCACATGTACCCCAAAACCTAAAATGCAATTAAAAAAAACCAAAAAACTAAATTAAAAAAAAAAATTGTTGTGACCAAAATGCTGACAGTGATAGGGACAACAAAAGCCGGGATAAGGTGGTCTCACATGAAGATAAGGAACTTATTGGGAACTGGAGCAAAGGTCACTCTTGTTAGGCTTCAGCAAAGGGACTGTCTGCACTGTGCCCCTGCTCTAGGGATCTGTGGAACTTTGAACTTGAGAGAGATGATTTAGAGTATCTGGTGGAAGAAATTTCTAAGCAGCAGAACATTCAAAATGTTGCCTGGCTGTTCTAGCAGCTTATGCATGAACAAAGGGATGATCTGAAACTGGAACATAAAAGAATAGCAGAAGGTAAAAGTTTGGAGAAATTGCAGCCTGATCTTGTGATAGCGAAGAAAAACCTGTGTTCTGGGGAGGAATTGAGATGGCTGTAGAGATTTGCACAAGTAAAGAGAACTCAAATGCGAATAGCCAAGACACTTTGTATACTGGAAGTAACTAACTTTTTTGTTTTACAGGCTCATAGATAGAAGGGACTTGCTTTGTCTCAGATGAGACTTTGGGCTGTGGACTTTTGAGTTAATGCTGGAATAAGTTAAGACTTGGGAGACTGCTGAGAAGGGATGATTGTATTTTGCAGTGTGAGAAGGACATGAGATTTGGGAGTGGTCAGGGAAGGGATATGGTTTGGATTTGTGTTGTGTAAATTGCGTGTCAAATTGTAATTCCCAGTATTGGAGGAAGGGCCTGAGAATTACAATTTGACATGCAATTTAGACATGATCATGGAGGCAGATTTTCCCCTTGCTGTTCTCACGATAGTGAGTAAGTTCTCAGGAGATCTGGTTAAGTGTGTGGCACCTCCCTCTTTGCTCTCTTCCTCCTGCTCCAGCCATGTAGGACATGTCTGCTTCCCCTTCACCTTCTTTACTTGATTGTAAGTTTCCTGAGGCCTCCCCAATCTTGTTTCCTGTACAGTCTGTGGAATCATGAGCCAATTAAATCTCTTTTCTTTATAAATTACCCAGTCTCAGGTACTTCGTTATGGCAATGTGAGAATGGACTAATACACCTTCCAAAGATCTTGAAGGGGCATGCCCCATATCAAGAGTCCATGCACCCAGGAAAGCCCAAAGCTGTGACGTCTCGAGTACTTATGGTTCTTCCAACTTAGATACATCTCATCCATTCATGGGGGGCATTTTAATCATAAAATAGTTGACATATCCCATTTAACTAGTTTCCAGGATAATAGAGCTAGGCAGTTAGCCAAAAGTCAATTTTTCTTGCAACATGGTTTTGTTAACACAATAACAATCATAAATACAATTCTCAAAATGGTAACTTTTATGAGGATCTACCTAAGGAGCTGTTACTGATAACATCTCCCTTTTACCAAGAAATGCCAGTGAAGGGAACATGATGAGCAAGAGAGCATTTATTTTTTAAAACAGGTAAATCTTTCACAAAACTTAATGCATGTTGCTGTGCAATCTAGAAGGTGCCTCAAAATATTTGCCTCACCTTTTTCTCATCTTACCAAAAGTAAGTCTCATTCTATTAGGACACTCAAATTTTCAGGAGATAGACAAGTATAATGGACCTAGTAAGAAATGAATTTTTATATATAACTTATTTGAGTTGGGGAAAGATAGGAACAAAGGTATCTTGATTATTGCTCATTCTTTGTCACTATGAACTTGGGAAAGTCAATTGTATTTCCTACTTTCCTTTTCAAATTCCATTCAAATCCAAGCTTATACTTGGTATGGTCTGAATGTTGTGTACCTCAATAATTTATATGTTGAAATCCAATCCCAAATGTATTAATAGGTGGGGCCTTTATGAAGTGACTATATTGTCAGGGCGGAACCCTCCTGAATGGGATTAATGCCCTTATAAAGGAGGCCCGAGAGAGTTTGTTTGTCCTTCCATAATGTGAGGACACAGCAACAAGCCATCATCTATGAAGCAGACAGCTCTCAACAGACACTGAATTTGCTGGTGCCTTGATCTTGGACTTCCCAGCATCTGGAACTGTCAGAAATTTCTGTTGTTTGTAAATTACCAATCTATAGTATTTTGTTATACCAGCCCAAACAGACTAAGACAACATAATTTTTCTGTTATTTTAATGTATTAATTTCAGGCAATTAAGAGAACGTGTTTACATTTGTGTGCAACTAGAATGTATTGCCATTTGCTAAAAATTTAAAGACTGAAAAAAATACTTGGGCTGTCATAGTATTTTCTATATACTAATAAAATGTTTGAAATGGTCTTCATTTGCTAAAGGGAGACGTATAGGTAAGTAAGATTCTCTAGGATTTTTCTGACACAGAAATGGCATTGTGAATTTCTACAGGGAAAATAAGCATGCATCATTCCATAAACTTGTTTGACCATAGAACCATTTTTTAACCTGAACATTCACTTGGTATAAAATCTAGAAGATGCTGGAAAATATTTTTATACAATGCCTCTAAATGTCAAGTGCTTTTGAAAAATGGTTTTAATTTTATTATGTAAATGTATGAAAAATTTTTGGATTAAAAAATGCCAACAATTCTTATGCAACACCATTCTGCTTCTGTGAACTTAAAGACAAAGAAATTGTAATAGCAAGGGCTATTCATTCTGTATCAGTTATTTATATATTTAAATGGTTTCCATTAATCAGAAAATGACTTTGGAGAATACCTAATATGAACTACGTCAAACACTGCTGACTTAAAATTTCAATAAATAATACTTTACATCCTAAAATAGGTTTTAAGATGACAAGCAATACATTTTAGTTGAATGATTATATACTTTTTCATTCATGAGCATAAGAATTATAAGAAACCCTATCTTAAAGTGAAATGCTGGACAAAAATAAAATCCCTTGATTCAAAACTGGTTTGAGAATAAAAGTAAAATAAAAATAACTAGAGAAACAAAAATTAAAACACTAAATTTTTCATCACAATGAAAGTCTTAACCTTGTTATGTCCTTGTGTGAACTCAAATAAGATCATTACCCTTAAGCATTTTTGACAACTTACAAGATAAAAGGTCCTGGGAGGACCTTAAAGGGCCTTGCCAGATTTTACAATCAAGAACAGTACTTGGCATATAGTTGCTCAATAATCATTTGGACAAAAATGGCATCAGGAAACTCTAAGACCACCAGGGAGTCTCGATTCTGAGAAAAGCATCACAGAGGATGGTGACATTGCAGGGGGGAGGAAACATAAATTCTAAGATGATTTGGAATGGTTCCTAACACTCTCCCAGAAAGAATAGGTAACTCTGTATGCCACAAAGCAATTACTGAAATGCAACTAGGACTATTGTATATTGCAATTATTTCTATGTTTCTCAGTATACTGTATACTTTACATAGGAGAGAGGAAATATACAAGATAATAAAAGAGGGGTATATTTAGAGATTACGGAAACTATATTAGGAAGACATCTATTAGGAGAGCAAGGAAAAGTGCAATCTATCTGGAAATGAATGACTATATTTTCTTTAATATCAACTGTTCTCAGGTTTCTTGACAGAGTTAATTAATAAAGGGTAACAACTAGGAACTAATCTTACCTTGATGCATCCTAGGCTTTGTTAAAGGGCATTAGGTTTGTGCTTCTATAGGCATTTGAGGATACTTCTCTTAAAGTATAATCTTTCCATTTTAATTTGTAATAGTTACAGGCTTCAAATCAGCATTAAAATGTGAAGAGCACACTGAAGAAAAAACTCTGTTTAGACAAATTATTTTAAATGCATCCTTTGGACAGAAGACAAATAAGATATACAATCTGTTTTTCATATAGTTTCTTCTGCTTTCATTTCCACAAGTACAGTAAAGCAATTCAAGTATAAAGATTAGATGCTCTTATCACAACCTTTTGTGGGCAAGTGAATCAATGTAATGTAGTGCTCAATATCATTTGTCATGGAAGGCTCAAGCGGAATAGGAATGGAATACCCTCCTAGCACTCTGTGATACTCATCTATGTCTTTTGTTCAAGGCCGTGATCTTTGGCAGACTTAGTATTAAATCAGTGTAGCATTCAGTAAATAAAGCAACAATTTTAGATGTTTTCATACTCATTAATGTCCTCTTTTTAACTGAGAGAACAAAGGAAGTCACCTAATGCTACAGTAAAAGGTATTTTGTCCAATTTATCAAACCCCTATACTTTTAAGTAATAACGTATGAGAAAAAAAAATACAGCATGCTCACCAGTGATGAGTGACATCAGAGCAGAGATTAAACTGTTTAGTTTTCACATTCAGACCTTTTTCTAAGAAAACATGTAATGTCTATTGGTATTAAAATAAGAATTAGCTTATATGCAGTGAAAATAATTTTCTAATGTTTTATTTGCCATTTAAATTACTGAACTTGTTTCTGAAGCAAAGTTAGAATTAAGGAACGTGAGCATATGTAGATATACAAACAATTCTCAGCTATTTTTGATAATAAAAATCCATTTGATAAATTTTCCCATTATGTCTCTAGGAAATGTTTCTAAAATGTAAATCTCACAGTTCCTGACATCAGCTTATAAGGTCTATCTAATTTATCTTTTATTAAGAATGCATCTGTCTGATGAGGCAAATAATAGCTATTCCATCTTTCTATATGATAGTGACATTGCTATGTCCTTACTAAAGACTGAAAATGCTTTCACATATTTCCATATAATGGATCATACTCAGACTTTAGCTAAATGCCCTCACATACTCATAGCAACACATGATAATTTATTAGGCTAACAGGTTCTAAATTAGAAACTTACTGATTTGGGCTACTTGGCTAGTAGGTAGTGTTATTTGTAGCCCAAATCAGTAGTCTGGTATTTTTCTGGAAATATATTAATTAAGCAAAGCTTAATAATCAAATCATAGCATGTTTCCATTTATCCTACATTGATAGACATTTTAACAAGACCACAAGTAGTTGCAAGGCAAATGTGAATTTTCTCTTAGATGCCTGCTTTCTAGTTAAAAATATAAATGGAAAAAATGCCAGCTGGTTTTTATTTTTTTTTGGAAATTTTATTCACGGTCCTCAATGATTACAAGAAAATTAATCATCGCAGATCATTCCACTGCCTTAACAGTTCCTGTTGAACCAATATGATTCAGTGAACAGAGTCAGGCCTTGACGAAGTCATATAATATTTTTCGATTGTGAACTTTATATGAACACTCAAAATATAAGGCATTTTCTTATTCTCAAGTTGAAAATATACCTTATAGTTAATATACCCTGAATGAATCATGTTATGTTCTAACCATGTGGCCTTGGACAAGTTTCTCAGGCTCTCTGATACTGAAGTCATAATCATATTATTTCAGTTATACCCTAGTCAGAATGTTTATACTATATTCCTACATCATTTTCAAGGTTCCATCCCAAAGCGTGGAATGGCTGAAGTCGCCGAACTAGAAAATGTAAGGTATTTATATTTTCTAGTTTGGTGGTGCTAGACTGTAGAGAAATGAGGCATATTTCCATATTATCTGGTAAACAATTATTTTTCCATTTTGATAAAGAAGGGAGGGCATAAATTGCATCAGAAGGGATTTAAAGTGACTATCAAAGTTTTGTAACAACAAAACCTATGGTCAACACTTTTTAAGGGTCAGTTTCAGTTGACTCTATGGACATTCTAATAGACTACAACATCTCTACTTCCATCAAGTGACACAGAGCTGAATAAATATTCTGCTTCGGATCCTCTTGACTTTCTCATTCTTTACCTTTTTTTCACATACTTAAAAATGTTCTTGGTTATGAACGACCAGAAAATTCTTGGTCTCTATTATACTGTATTCAGTCATAAAAATTCTATTTTCTCTTCAATCCTATAAATTACCTTAGTAGAAAATAGTAATAAGGCCTAGTCCTAAATGCTATTTTTCTTAATAATGTCCTCCATATCATATATAATTCCTGATTCAAAATAAATATGTCCACTCGAGAATTCATTCAATCTCCATATATAATTTAGTTTAAAATAGTATGGAAGATTTTTCCAGAAAAATCACCATTTCAATGCTGTTGAAATAACATTTATCTTACATTTACACAGAGCTTAACAGTTTTCAACAGAACATAAAATCCATTCCTTTTTTTCTCAAAAACCTTCTGTGTATACAATTGGTATAATTCTTGGTTTGTGCCATTTCAATATCATTAATCCATGCATGGCTCTCTTTTAATCTGTTTCATTATTCTCATATTCAACTGACTTAATTATCTATTATGTAAACAATCTAATGAATATTCTGTTATTCTTGATCTTTAAAATAAGTTTAATGGGTCAGGAGCACAAGATAACTGAAATTGTTGAGTGTTCATTATATATCATGTAATATAATATATTTCCTTTACTAATTTGAAACAGATCACATTGAAATTAAGGGTTATTCCCTTCACTTTCTATTTGCATTTGCATAAAAATATTGTCTCTCAATCTAGCCAGTTGCTGGTTCTGTCCACAGCTTTTTCCTCACAAGTCCCTTTGAAACCTCCACAAGCCTCCCATTTTCAAAGGAAGATGCCTGCCGAACAAATTTTCAAATGAAAGAAAATCTTGATAACGTATGAACAAATGAAGCGTTTGTATTCCTATATAAAAATTTAGCTCTTCTTTTTAGAAAGAAGACAGAAAATTTACAAGCCGTTTTTACATTGCTTTCTATGTCGGCCTACATAGGGTTCAAAGGCTTCCAATTACTGCATACCAACATGAGATGCATCAATTTCATCAGTCAAATATTTCACTTACTTTGAATTTTCCGAACGTTTTTATCAAGAAACAGGTGGCAAAATATAAAGACTTTCCTTACTTTACTTGTTCTCCAGTGGAAAACTACTGGTAATTTGATTGACTGTAAAACAGAAGTTTTAACTTCTTTTCGAGAAGAGGAGAAAAAAATGCATTGTTACTTGAATCCTATTTTTGTCTTTTGGCTTCACTTTTGTTGTTGCTTTAAAAAATCTCCTTCCTCTCTACTGAATTTATGGACAGAAGCTGTCTTAGTCAATATCAGAAAATTTATTTATTTTGTCTTCTTAACAATTGTTTAGGTAGTCATAGAATTTAAGGATGAAATATTTTATCCACAGTTGTTTTCCGGCATCCATCCTTACTGATGAGAAGCTTGGTGTCATTCTAATTGTCTTTTTTTTTTTTTTTTGTAGTTATTCTGTCTTTTCCTTCTGGTATCTAATAAGATGTTCTCATTAACCTTGATTTCTATAAGTGGATTTATTTTTACTTATCATACTGGGCACACAATGCATATTTTTAAACAATGGACTCCCCTCCTATTTTTCAGTTTTGAAAAATTATTTGACATTATTAATTCAAATATTCCTTTTTAAATTCTCTTTACTCATTTCCTATGAACAATTAGTTAGATCTACGTTGACGCTTCGAAAGCTATACGCATCTCTTAATTGTCTTTTAAAAATCTCTTTGCCTCCTTATCCTGCTTTTGATATAAATTCCTCTGCTCCGGAATTTTTCCAGTGGCTCTGTACTTTCTGAAGTTATTGCGTTGAGCTGTTTTTTTAAACTACTTTTTTTGGTATAATTATCCTGAAAAAATATTTATAAACTTAGAAAGCACATAAAAAAGAAACAATATTAATAATCGTCTATATTGCTAGCTTCCAAAATTAACTACTTTTTATCATTTATTTAGTTTACTCATAAATACAACCCCCATGTGCATACTTTACAAACTAGCGAAAATATGAATACAGGTAGATTTTGAAAGAAAATACTTTTGAGACATCACTCACATAGGCAGGTTCTCTTCTATCCCCACCTCCTTTGCCGATACACTCCTCCTCCACACTGGTGTAAACACTATTAGAAATTTGCCTTTTATCCCTCAGTTAGTTTTCAAACTTCTGCACATATGACTATGTAGCCAGTCAAATTATCTGAGTGTTATTTTGTGATTTAATTTTATTTTACGAGACAGGGATTCACTACGTTGCCCAGGCCAGCTTCAAATTCCTAGGCTCAAGTTATCTTTTGGGCTCGGCCTCTCAAATAACTGGGATTATAGATGCAGACCACCTAGCAGGCTACAGAAAGGCTGTGTTTTAGTTTACGTAAATATTTCATATCATTTATTCACTAATTTTTAAAAAAATATCCCCCACATGTTGAAACATACACATTTAATGAATTTCATTTAATTTCAGAATAGTATTTCATCATTACATGTTTTACCACAGTGTATTTATTTACTCCATTTTGATGGCCTTTATGTTTCTTTTGCTGTTAGTTTTTTTCTACCATCACCATAAAAATAAACAACATCTTTGTGCATCTCTTTTTATATATGTGTATTAGTATTTCTCAAAGGTAAATACCAAAAGTTTTAATTTCTGGGTGATTAGTTTTTATATTTCATCAATATGCAAAATTGTAGCCACTTTCATCAGCCTTTCAATTGTCTCATAATTTAGAATTTATCCATTCTGGTGTATAGAAAATAGTACATACATATTTAATTGACATTTTCATGACTAACAGTGAAGTTGAAAAACTATATGTGCTTACTGGCTGCTTTGATTATCTGCTTAAATATTTTCTCCATATTTCTATTAGGTCATTTGTTCATTATTAATAAATAAGAGGTATTTGCATATTCTGAATAGTGATCTTTTGCTTTATATATATTGAATATAATTTATTCTATACACTCACTAGTTGTGTTCTTTTGAGATTTTTAGGGACTCTAATAAATGTTTGGGGTTTTTTTTCTTTTGAGTAACTGTTATCTCTTTATATCTTGAGCAATCATGAATATAATTATTTTCTAATCACTTGTCCATCCATTTTATCTGGAGTAATTTCATATCCTGAGTATTGATTTGTTATGTTTTCTTTTAACATTTTAAATTTGTTGTTATTTTGATAAATACAATTATTTTGATAAATTATTTTAAGAAATATGATGAATTATCTTTATTTAGTCACATCACAGTCATTGCTTTCTCAATAAATGAAAAGAGGGATGCAAGAGGGTCAGAGGTCACAGAGGCGAAAAGGCAGTATGACCACAGAAGCAGACTCAGTGCAGTAGTTGTGAGAATGCTATATTGCTGCTTAGAAGATGGAAACAGGTGTCATGAGCCAATGACTGCAGTAGTTTCTAGAAGGCTGAAAAAGCAAAGAAACTGGTGTTTTCTGCAGCCTCCTGTTGATACCTTGATTTGACCCAATTAGACCCATGGTGAACTTCTGACTCATGGAACTGTAATATAATATATTTGCATTGTTTTAAGCCACTACATGTGTAATTATTTATTTATTTATTTATTTATTTTTCATTTTCTTTTTTTTAAAGTATATATTTTATTGCACTTTAGGTTCTGGGGTACATGTGAAGAACATGCAGGATTGTTGCAACGGTGCACACATAGCAATGGGGTTTGCTGCCTCCATCCCCAGCACCAATAGGAAATTCATATATTTGCTAATTCAGCCTCCTTAAAGTTATAGTATATGACAACTTTATTTCCACTGAGGCTGGCCAAGAGGTTGATGAAATGATTTCCTGTAACCTTCAGTTTCCCACGGGCCATTAAAGCCAACCACCATTAATCCAACTGTGCTTCCACTTCTTATAGCCAGAAAGAGGCCAAAACATCTCACTTAATGCATAAAACGATGACATTAACTCTCCCGTAGCCTTTCCCATTTTTTAAGTTATAAAAGATTGGACCCACATGGCCCATTTATTTGACTCTAAAGCCAAGAACATGATAATTTTGTCTGCTAGTACTCCTCAGTCAGTACTAACAGACAAAATTATCATGAATCATGTCACATCATCTTCCTCATTTTGTTGATTGCTGTCATCAGAGCCATAGAAAAAGTTTTGGCTATTTTACATTTCAACTTTTTGACAGCAGTGCATATTTCTTCTACTCAGTCTAGTAAGCTTTTTCAGTAATCATGCTTATTTGCTACTTCTACACCCTCCTGAGTCTTGAAATGCCCTTTGATTGTCATATATTTTTAAAATTACAAAGTGGAAATCAATATTTTCTGGTCAACTGAGTTACCTTTGCAGGTGCCATCAGCAAGTTCTAGGACACACATTCTCTCTGTGTGCCCAAATTATGTAATGTCTCTTACTCACAGTTCCAATAAATTGACTCAGATCAGTTTAGAAGAGATAAACTCTGATGAGAATAAAATTAATTTTCAGAGAAAAGCCCAAAGTTTTAGGAAAGTCAAGACCTTTCTATACATTTAATGAATACAATTATCCATGCAATAAAGAAACCCCTCTCCAAAGTAAAAGGCAAGACGAAACAAAAAATACATATACCATGATTAATATGTATATATACTATATAAAGACACATATACCATCATTTATTTTATATATATATATGTAATTTCTGCCTCCCTTTGAAACCCTTTTTATTGTTCCAAAGATAGTAGTATTAGATACGGGATTGCCAATTTCACTCCTTTGAATCCATCAACAATGTCGGCACTAAGGCAAGAAGTTGGTAATAACTCTAAATAAGATAACCACGTCAGAACTGAGGTTTGCGTGGAAAGTGATTAAAAAAAATAGCCAAGAGCTATGTCGGCTCCAAAGCTGAAGACCTAGTTCTTGCCATTCAGAGATCTCATAAAAACAAGTTTCGTTAAAGAACTTTAATAAATCAACATTTAAAGCTTAATCTCAATTTACGTTGTATTTGAAACATTTTGTGTGATGAATATTCTAACTGCAGTAACCTGCATTAGAACTTTACAATTTGAAAAACATGTAAATGAGTGCTCTAACCTTTTTTCAAGAGCTGTTGCCTAAAATCTGACTTGTAGATTACTAAGAAAATAAATACTATTTACAGAAAACCGGGTATATCATCTCTAAGGAACCCTTTATTAACATAAAATTGAAAAAAAAAAAAGCTCCGAGTAACAGTTTTAATTTAGCTCTATTCTTAAAGTTCAAGTGGGGCAAAAATTAAATTACCTGGAAATAAAAGAAATAGACTGACCAAAATATAAATGTCTACATAAGTTATTTAGAAAGACTATCAGGAATACATAAAACTATACATGAGAACATTAAATAATAGCATAATAATTTAACTATCTAAATCTGTTGTACTCCATCTCTATATCTCTATTTTGTATTTTGGTAGAGAGCAATGTATTTCTATAGATGTTCATCATGATGTCATGATCCTTAAATTTTGCAAATATTCAAATAACAATAACTTTAAAAAAAAAAAAGCGGGTCATTTGTTACTACATTACAATCTCGTCTATCCTGATAGATATATCATGTCCTTATCATATGGTGCATAGCCAGAAAGAGCCCAAAACATCTCACTTAATGTGTACGTCATGATGGTTATGCTCTCTTTGTCACGTTCTATCTTGCCAATGGTTATCAACTAGTTTACCCAGGCCACTCCTAATAATGAAAGCCTTTTTATCTGTTTTTATGAATGCCATTAACTACAAAGTGAGGATCATATAACAGCACAAAGTTTAGTGAGAGATTTAGTGATGGAAAGAGTTTTAGGACAGAAATAGAATATCTAGAAGAAGGAGTCTATTTAAAGTCTCTAATTTGCAAAATAACAACATGACAGGTACAAACACTCTCTGACAACATGTAAAAGTAAATATTTATATATGAGTAATAGGTCTAGTTTGCTGAAGCTCACCTTTTTGTCTTTTATTATAAACATCCACATCCCATTAATGCTAATATATAAATAATGGCCTAAATATTGGCAATATGTCATTAATTCACTAAGATCATAATTTTATACTTTTTCCTTATTTTTTTGTCATTTATCTAAGTTTATTGCTTCTCAGCTCCCAATGCACCCTTCAATATGTACTTTCTTTTTTTTTATTGCATTTTAGGTTTGGGGGTACATGTAAAGAACATGCAAGATTGTTGCATAGGTACACACATGGCACATCATTTTTTAAGGCCAACACTTTCTGCTTGCTGATGCTGTAAAGTGACAGACTTGTTAAATATTCCAAAATGTTCATCCTTTTAGTGCCTCCTTCCATGCCAGAATGCCCTCTATGTCTCAGGAAACAAGCATCCAATGATGGTCTATGACTCCTTTGTAATAAACCCTTCCTTTAGAAAAAGAACTCATATCTGGCTGGGCATAGTGGCTCACAACTGTAATCCCAGCATTTTGTGAGGCTGAAGTGGGAGGATGTCTTGAGCCCAGGAGTTTGAGACTTCCTGGGCAACATAGTAAGACCCTGTCTCTGCTAAATAAATAAAATTGAGAAAAAAAAAGAAAAATAAAATATAATAGAAAATAGAAAAAAAGAGATCATATCTAATGTTTTCCCTTGGGATTTAAGAAAACATAACTCTCTCTCCCAGAGGTACATTCCTTGTGAACTACATCATTAAAGAAGGTGAACACCTTGTTCTTTTCTAATGTAATCCATTCAGGGAAGAGTGACATTAGAAAGATGGCGGGATAAGAGTTTTCAGTCCTTAACCCCCAGAAACTCCAGTTTTGACAACCACTCACAGACAAAAGGATATCATGTAGAGCCCAAGTGGGGCATCAGAAGACTGCAAGTTCAAAGTTCTTCCAACTTACAGCTTGTAAGTATTTTAAAATGGTTACCTCACAGCCTTTTTCCTTTCTTTAGCGATGACCTACAAAAATCTCTGTAGGTCAAACAGATCCTGTGGTGAAAATTTTGAATGGTACTATGTTGACTAAAAGTACATTTATAATTGCAGGCATATGGTTATAATGACTTTATTTCTAAATAAAAAGCCTTATAACATGACTTATCTTGGATTATATTCAGGCCTGGCATGAATTAATGGGAAAAGCTCTTTCTGAATTATTCAAATGTAACACGTGGTCTCGCAGGGTCGATTAAGGGGGATTCTCAGTCTCATTGCCACAGAGACAACTCTGCATAGAATTTCAGGCCCACCTGGATTCCATAAGATCTGTAACAATGGGTTCTTTCAATTAGTATTTTAGAAAGCATTAAAAACTATTCTTTGAGAGGAGAAAAAAATATACTGTGAAAATCAATGGACAAGTTTAGCAAATAGTTAAACTAGGAATGCGTATAGTGTGTGTGTGTACATGAGTATACACATGGCCTACTCCCAGCAACCACAGTATTACACCAGTGCAGATTCACATCATTGATTTTTTAGACAATTTTTGAAGAAGGCTTAAGGCACATCATTATGCATCAACTGTGTATTAGAGAGACAATGTTAATGCTCTTTAGGGCTTAAAATTGTGGCCTTTAGGAGACTTACATAGATCCTACTTTGGAACTTAAAATTCTAAGAGAGTGAGTGAATAAACATTTACCACCTGAGAGAAGATACTTCAATATATTCTCTTAGGTGTATTATTGAAGGACATGGCTAGCAGTAAGTTAGTCTAAGATAATCTTTCTAATGAAGGCCTACAAGGTTTTATTAGAAAGTTTGAAAATTACAAAGTTTTAAAAAATTAAATAAGAGTTTCCTTTCTGGCTGAGAACAGATTCAGCCACTGTGGAAATGAGCCAAAGAGATGTCAAAATCAATATTCTATGAAGAATGCTAAGAAGCCAGATCATTGATCTCACTCAAATATGTATGAATATTATTTATTATAATTTTGAAGGTTTTTTTCCCCAAAAGTTTACAAGGGCTGGTGATCAAGTTGTTGCTGTTAACAACGGAAGAGTTCACTTGCCTAACTGACATTGTTTTTTCTACTGTCGATTGGATGGCAAGATTAATGGTCCAGGCTCTGTTGTTTGATCGTTTTCGTTAGTTTTACTGCATTTCACACTGCTAGTTAGTGGTTTAAAAGGCCACCCAAGAGCTCCAACATGTAAAGAAGTGGGAAGTAACGCTTTACAAGAAAAAGCCAAAGAAATGAAAATCATTGACTTTTCTTGGATCCATCAGAAAATTGAGGTCACAAAGCAAACTTCCACCCTGAAATGCAGAGATACAGGCAAATCCAGAGTCAAAGCAGTGATTATTTTGTCTGAAAAAAAAGGCCACTGGAGCCATAAACTTGCAAAAATTCTTAAATGATAATTTTTATGAATATTGGAGACTGAATGTGGACTAGTATGAGAGTCAGAAATTTCCTGGTGGCTTCTCAGTTATCTGGACTTTACCTGTAAGAACCCCACCACATCTGTTTTCACAGTGAAGAGCCAAGATTGATCCTCTAGTGGTTCTGGCAGAGGGTTGGGATGAGAAAATATTGTAAACTATGCCCTGAGTGTGAGTGTCCTCCATAAAATAGTTCTATTTTTCCAGGAGGGGAAAGCTTTATCAGAGTGTCATCCCATCTGAAAGAAGAATATTTTCCCAACTCCATCTCTTTCTGTTTTTTCTATCTCACCTAAGAGTGGAAGCAAAAGGCTAAGACACACTTATTAATGTCACAGTCCAGGGACACAGGCCCCCTAAAAGACTGTGATTTAATTTATGATGATAGAATGCTTCCTATTCTCAACACTCCACAACCAAATCAACAGCACTCCAGTATAATGACAGGAGATTCCAGCTGAAAGAACCGAAAGTTACAGGCTCTATCTGAGAAAAAGTTCTTAGGGAAGACAAAAGAAAACTGGGAAGATAAAAACAAGCACACTAGAGGAAACGGAAGCCTTGGGCACTTACAGCTACAGAAATCATTAAATACAGCCCAACTCATAGCCATATTAACAAAAATCCTAACACTAAAGGCGTATTTACCTCAGTTCCCATGACCCAATACAAAATATCTGGCTTTCAACAAAAAGTGCAAGGCACACCAAAAAGAAACATATAACATAGTCTGAAAAGATAAAGCGAGCATCAGAATCAGAGTCAGGTATGACATAGATGTTGGAATTACTAGAGAATTTAAAGTAAGTATGATTAACATGTTAATGACTGCAGGAAAAAGTAGGCAAGATTCAAGAACAAATGAGTAATTAAAAGGAGATGGAGACTCTAAGAATCAAAAGGAAATGCTAAAGATCAAATACATTATAACAGAAATAAAGAATGCCTTTGATGAGCTCATCAGTACACCTGACACAACCAAGAAAAGTCTATTGACAGTCAATAGAAACTTGCCAAACTAAAATGCAAAAAGAGAGAGAGAGAGAGAGAGAGAGAGAGAGAGAGAGAATGAAAAACATGAATGAACTTAGTATACAGTGATTTTCAGTTTAAAAGCATTTGCTAAAGTATTTAATCATACAGTAAGTACAGATTGAGGGCATTTTCAAAAGGATTGCTAAAATATGAGTGAAAAGAGTTTCACTACAAGAATTAATAATCCTGGCCAGCAGACAAAACATTTGGTTTGATAAAATGAGTGAAACTGTTACACAACAATATGAATGTACTTAATGCCACAAAAGTATACATTTTAAAGTGGTTAAAATGACAAATTTTACGGTATTTCTATTTAACCAGAGCAGTAAAAATAATTTTAAAAGAATGAGTGAACCATGGTATGTAATGATATAGTTGTCCCATTTAGTGACATCATCACAGTAACCTACATACTCATGGACAAATAAACAAATGTGTGTCTCCTGAGAAATAAGTTAAGATTGTAGGAGCCAATGGTAATATTGACCCTTCACCTGTGAAAGTTTGCTGAAAATCAACTGCCAAAAGGCAGATTAATAGGATAAATGGCATACAAAATTTATTTTAATGTGCATGGCACAGCGGAATCACAGGAGAATAATGATCCAACAACCCAGTGGTGTAAAAATGTTTATATATTCTTCGTCATAAGGGTAGGGGAGATGGAGGAAAGGTGGCCATCTGAGGGCTAGCAAATATTTTTAAGGGAAAAATGAATGAACCTGGAGAACATGTAATGGCCTGGAACAAAGCCTATTGGTCCTACAGAACAGACAATGGCTAGTAAATAACTCTCGTTGAATTCCTGACTGGGACTAAAATAGAAGACAATGGTTTTATGACAAAAGTCTGCCCAGGTGTGCTGACAGACTTCAGTCTTTATTCTTACAATATGTGTTAAGTTAATGTGTTAAGAAACTCAGGGAAGGGACCACAGGTAATTGTTTTCTTCTTCGGTGGGTCGGCTATAGGCAGGTACGGGAACTTCAGAAAAGACCTTCATTCTGTGCTTTGAGAGAGACAGAAGGTGGAGAGATGCTGGGATAGGTGGGGTGGGGTGAAAGTCAGAGAGACCTTGAGGCTGTTTCTTTAGTCCAACATGTAAAAGTGCCACATAGTGGGGTACTGGTTTCTGAACCCCAAGAAAGCATCTTTTAAAGAGATGAATGTATTAATTAGCTTGATTGTAGTAATCAGTTCATTACATACATGAATATCAAAACATCATGCTGTATAGCTTAAACATATATAGTTTTAATGAGAAAATTAAATAATGCAAATTTGAAATGGCAGAAGTAAAATAACGCCAGTAAAATTGATATCCTAAGGGATTAACAGACATTTAAAGCAATACAGATTCCTTTCATCAACTAAATTATAAAATTATGTTTATTGAGCTTCCATTACGTGATATTTACTTTCCTAAAAGAACATCATATATATTCTGAAGAAAAAAGAAAAAATATTAAATTATATTCTATGCTTTTGGATAGGCATTTCTGACAATTTATTATTTACTCGTCATATTCAATTCATCATCACATGACAAAATATATTTCAACTCTGTCTCCTTTTCCCACGGTCCCAGTAGCACTATTCATAATAGCCAAGACATGGAAGCAACCCAAGTGTTCATTTATGGATGAATGGGTAAACAAAATGGGGTGTGTGTGTGTGTGTGTGTGTGTGTGTGTGTGTGTGTGTATGCAATATTCAGCTTTAAAAAGAAGGAAATTCTGATACATGCTACAGCATAGATGGACCTTGAAGACATTATGATAGGTAAAATATGCCAGTCCCAAAAGAGACAAATAGTGTATAATTCCACTTATATGAGGCACCTAAAGAAATCAAATTCATAGAGATAGAAAATAGAATGGTTGTTGCCTGGGGCTAGAAGGAGGGACTGTGGGAAGGTGTTTAATGGGTACAGAGTTTCAGTTTTGAAGATAAGATGGTAGTAATGGTTGTACAACCATGTGAAATATTCTTTATACTACTGAACTGTAAACTTGGAAATGACAAAAATTGTACGTTTTATGTTATGCAATTTTTTACCACAGTAAAAACAATCACCCACAAACAAAATCTGTGCACTTTTGTTTTTCTCCTTTTCCACCATCTAAATCTAAGTGATCATCATCTTTTCCCTGGACCAGTAAAATAGCTCTCACTCATGTTTGACCCACTGCCATCAATTCTACACTGGCATGAGAGCAAACTTTTAATTGGTATTTATTTAGTTAAGTGAAGAAGTCAAGAGAAAAAAAGAGTTAAGGATTTTTAAAGAAAACTTTGTGCTTATAATTTTTTAATCGGGAATACGATTTTCTATGTTTAATAGGGCAGAGGTCCAGAATGCATATATTTTACTTAGATTGAGTAGAATTTCTAACATTAAATTAGTGATGCTTTTTGGACACTAAACTGTATTACATTAAAAGAAGTTATAAAATCTTATCTCGGTATATTAAAGAGAATTTTGTACATTTAGTTGTTCATGAGAATTTTTTGCTGCTAAAATATATTACACTAAAACATGTAATACTAAAAAATTATAACTTGGAATTTCTCCCACTCTTTAAGAAAGAGAAATGTCTAAAGGCTCTAAGCTTCTCAATAGGAATTACTGTATAATGCATACTTCTGTATATAATAATTTTTAAATGGTGGGGTTGAATATTTTAAATATTTTTGATCAGCTGAAAAATAGGGTTTCAAAGTTGTTTGTCTTACACAACTGGCATTACAAAAACTAAAAACTAAAACTTTAAAGCATTTTTTATACTTAAAGAACTCAAGTTTTCATCCCAACATATTTAAAATTGGACAAAAGCATTCTTTCTATCTAGAAAGACACATGCATAACAAAAACAAGTTTCCCATTGTTACAGGAAATAATTAGCTCTGCTTTCCCTTTGTTAAAACTTTTCTAATAAAAATAATTTCAGTTTTTTCATAAAACATAGTAGTCCCCACCGTATCCAGAGGGGATATGTTTGAAGACTCCTAGTGAATGCATGAAACTGCAGTTAGTATTGAAGCCTATATATACTATGTTTTTCCTATACATACATACATATGATAAAGTTAAATTTATAAATCAGGCACAATAAGGGATTAACAGTGATAACTAATAATAATATAGAACAATTATAACAGTATGCTGGCATCACTATGCTTGTGCTTTGAGTTCATTATGAAGTAACATTAAGAGTCACTTGAACAAAAGCACATGATACCATGAAGGCTACTCAATGACGAAAGGGTAGGTAGCATGTACAGCTTGAATATGGTAAATACACAAAGAGATGATGTATGTGCCGGGCAGGACAAGGAGGAGGACAATGCAAGATGTTATCATGCTACTCACAATGATGTGCAATTTACATTTTAGAAATTATGTCTGTAATTTTCCACTTAATATTTTCAGATTATAGTTGACATCAGGTAACTGAAACCACAGAAAGAGAAACCATGGATAAGGAGAGACTACTGTATATGCAAAGAAAAAAAATACATAAATAAATAACTACTAGTCTCATTTTCCTGCCAAGAATTCCAATAGACAGTTTTCAAGGCGGTAACACTCTATTCATGTTAATGAGGTTTTATTTATGATGTGATTTATTGAAAATAAGGACTTTGTAAAAACATTTTGGAAACCCCTTGATGAATAAAGGCAAACGGATAACAATATTGCATTCAATCTTCATAGTCCTTATTTCTCATTGGATTTCCATTGCCACCTTATCTGCATAGTAATATTTTCTATTCTTACTGAGATAAATCATTATGAAAATTCAGTTATACAATTTACCCCAAATAATTTTATTTTGTTGACTTGCTTTAAAATAACAAAAGTGAATTTATTTTTATATCCAAGGATTGTTGTTGAGAACTTTAGTGGAGAAAATGCAATTATTACAATCAATATACTTATTAAATGGTGCTCAATGAGTAAAATTTCATGCTGATAAATATATTTCATAAAAAAGCTTTGATGTTTAATTTTCTATTTAAAAATATCTTATATTAGTTATAGAAATGTTTACATATTAGTGTGGTATATTGTGATAGTCATAATGCATAAAGCAAAATATGATTTTAACATATGGGTAAATTTAATAGATATATTTCTAATTTATTTCATGAAGTTACCCTAACAGTTAAATTTAAAACCAAACTGGTTCTTTTGTGCAGCATCTATGTGATCCACAGATAAAAAGAAAATGACAGCATTGAAAATCCATTCAATAAGTAAAATGCTAAAACCAGATTATCAGAACTAGTTTCACACACATTAAATGTTCCTTGTCAGCATAAAACTGAAACATAATATGGGAAATAAAACATTAAAAATGCTTAAACTGCTCTCTCTTCATTTGCATAAATAAGGAACAAGTTAGGGTCAAAGGACAGGTGTTTCGTTTCAGATCTCGTTTGCCAGACTTGCAACACTAATGAACTAATGGTGTCATTTGACTTGAAATGTAACAAGCGTATCACCAGTGTAGTCGAAGATCATAGAAGGCAAAGGTGGGGAAAATAGACAGAGAAGTGAGCATGAATATGATTAATGATAATGTTCCAGTTTTTAGTCTGAAATTTTGCAGCGTTTATTTTGAAATCTTATTCAGAAGAATGTCACCCACAGTCACAGTGAATATGAAATTGATCTCGTTTCTCTTATGTTTAAGGACAACTTGTCTGTCATATCTTTTTTCTAGAATTAACAAAAATTTGTTCTCTACACAGATTACTGATCACAATTAAAAACAATGACTGTTATGGTTTTACATTATGCTTGCTTTTCTTCATATTCAGAGCCTTATCTAATGAACTGATTCATATAGCATTCTTTACAAAAACGCAAATTGTCTTTAAGAAAGCAAGGAACTCTTTTCCTTACAATGACATATAATAGGTTTAGAGTTTAGATAATGCTACTGAAGATGAAAGTATTTTTTAAATAGGCCAAAGTAGTCATTTCTCTGTAACATTGGTTATCAGCTTAAATAAAGTATTTCCCAAGAGCTTAAGTGTCAAAGGAAGCTTTTCCAGCATTTTCCCAAGATTCTGTAATCACAAAAAGTACCCCTTCCTTTGAGAACCATTTTTGAAAAATTATTTTTTTACATAATTTATTGTCAATGAGGTTTTTATTGCCATTTAAAAATAGATAGTCCTTCATTTTATGAGATTCTCCCAAATACAAGACGACGTTGGGCATCACAGATCTTAGAAATCAAATATCAATAACAATGAGTAATGCAGTTAAGGAATCATAGAGCTAAAACATATTGATATGTGAGTTACAAATGAATTCACAAAAAAGTATGTAAAAGTTGCACAAATAGAATTATTTATAAACATTTTTAAACTGACGAGGTGATTTTATAGCAGTGAAATGGGTTATATTCACATTTAGTATGATTAATTATGTGTGATTTTTCAATTTTTAAAATGAAAAGGGCAAATACTGACTTTTTTGGTTTTCTAGTGTCAGGCACTACGATTTCTAGCTGTCAGCCAAAAATATAGCAGACCACATGTGTTTAAAGCCTAAAGCCAACAAATATCATTCCTCCATTTCAATGTCACTGAAATAAATGAAGGCAATCACATCAGGTGGAAACTTCATGCCTATTTGGAGAGCTAAGTAATCACCTCTGTCAGACCTATAGCTAGATGAATGATATAAAATCAGCAAAAAGTGTAAGTTACAATATTCCCCTTAAGCTCAGTTTTCAAAAGCAAGAATTGACAGGAATATGGGACTGGAGAAGGCTCAGGCTCATGGAAATGGAAATAACTTGATGATTTTTTTCTTTTAGGTACGTTTGATAACTAAAGTCAATATAATGTACCTTCAGTTACTCGGAAGGTGGGAAGAGGTTGCCTGAGAAAACAATGAATGACATGCGGTCAGGGGAATGGATTGATCACAGTTTTTAGAGACCGGGAAAAATGACAGGAGGAATTTCAAGAATCTTCTGTAGAAATTTTGAAATAGAACAAGAATCCATGTGCCTGGCTATCTTAGCTGGTTCTAAATAGAGTCAAAGAAATGGCATTTGCATATATATATGTATGTGTATTTTTATGTCATACTTACATATATATATATATATAAATATATATATATTTTTTTCACAGAATGCAATATCACCAGCTTAAAAAGGAGACATGCTATTTCCCTTTTCTGGAAATATTTATTGACAAAGACAAGTTCTAATGCCTTGAATTCACTAAAGTCAGGCTTTATGGTTGTTGAGAGTTAATAACCCCAATAGAATCGGGTAGAAAATGCTGCTGCCGTTACTCTCTCTTCTTAAGAGTTCTAAAAAATATGTATCAGAAAGAATATGGGGGTTGGTCAAGCAATGAATACCTACTCGGTAAAACTACAGAATTAAATTCTATTGTTCTAGATACAAGGTTTCTCAATAGCAGCACTATTGACATTTGGGGGCAGGTAATTCTTTGTTGGTGGTGGCTGTCCTGCACATTGGAGGATATTGCTTCAATCCTGGCCTTTACCCACTACCAGTAGCATTCCACCCACAGTTGTGACAACCAAAAGTGTTTCCAGACATTGCCACATATCCCCTGGGGAGCAAAAATACCTGCCTTGGGTTCAGAAGTACTGAGAATTTCTAGTAGGGAGATTAAAATTAATACTCAGGGCCGGGCTCGGTGGCTCAAGCCTGTAATCCCACCACTTTGGGAGGCCGAGGCGGGTGGATCACGAGGTCAAGAGATCGAGACCATCCTGGTCAACATGGTGAAAACCCGTCTCTACTAAAAATACAAAAAAATTAGCTGGGCATGGTGGCATGTGACTGTAATCCCAGCTACTCAGGAGGCTGAGGCAGGAGAATTGCTTGAACCCAGGAGGCGGTGGAGGTTGCGGTGAGCCGAGATCGCGCCATTGCACTCCAGCCTGGGTAACAAGAGCGAAACTCCGTCTCAAAAAAAAAAAAAAAAAATTAATACTCGGAAGGCAGGAAAATAGACTTTATCCTGTAAGTAACATTGAGATTTAAACATTTTATTGAATTCCTATGATGTACTTCTTAGCCAAGAGAAAAGAGTGGTTTTGTCCACCAAAAATTGTTACAAGAATGTTCATAGCAACTTTATTCATAATTATAAATAATGGAAACAACCAAAATGCTCAGGCACTAAACTGAATAAATAAATTGGAGTATGTACATATAACGGAATACTGCTCTCAGCAATGAATAAAGTGGACATTTAACACAGAGCAAAATGAATGGATTTCATGTACATGACACTAAGTGAAAGAAGCTAGAATCAAAAGAGTAATGTGTGATTCATTTACATGAAATGCAAAATATATAAAATACAAGAAGTCACAAGTATTTACTGTGGGGAAGAGGAATGGCTCTTTATCTGGAGGAGCATGAGGGAGGTTTCTAGGGAACAAGGAATGCTCTAAGTCTTGACTTAGGTAGTGGATGCATAGATGTGCGCATATGCAAAAATTCATTGGGATATACATTTAAGACTTGTGTTCTTTATACTATGTAAGGTATTAGTCAGTAAAAAGTAAATAATAACAAACTAAACACTGGAGGCAGTAAATGAAAGAAAAAGATGCAGGAAAACTAAGCTCATGTCATTTTCATTTCTACTTTATGAACATTTTTTGGCCTTTTAGATAGATAGAAAACTATACACTGGAGGCAGTAAAAGAAGAGAAAGACTCAGGCAAACTAACATGTTATTTTCACTTCTATTTTATGAACATTTGTTCTCCAATAGACAGACAGACAGACAGATAGATTAGATAGATAGATGATAGACAGATAGATAGATAGATAGATAGATAGATAGATAGATGGATAGATAGATAGGATTCGTTTTCTAGGGCTGCAGTAACAAAGTGTGACAGACTGAGTGGCTTAAGCAATGGAAATTTCTCATAATTTCAGAAGCTAGGAGTCCAATATCAAGGTGTCAGCAAGTTTGCTTTCTTCCAAAGCCTCTCTCCCTGATTTGCAGATGGTCCCTTTTCTGTTGTGTCTTCTTATGGTCTCTCCTAGGTGCATGCCTCCTCCTGATGTTTCCTCCAAGTATCCTAATTTCATCTTCTTATAAAGATGACAATCAGACTGAATTAGAGCCCAACCTAAGGACCTCGTTTTTAACTTAATTACCTCTTTAAAAGCAATCTCTCCAAATACGATCGCATTCTGAGGTACTGGGGAGTAGGGCGTCAAAATATTAGTCTTCAGGGGCGACAATTCACCTCATAACACAAATGCACACAAACATACACACACATCATTATCATCTCCACATCTGAAAACACTAGTAGGCTTCTGCAAACCTGCTATGTGTCAGGCATTCTTCCAGGCAATTAAAACATATTGCTTTAATAACATTCCTGAAAAGTAGTTATATTATGAATACCCACTGTGCAGATTGGATAACAGGTCTGGAGCAGTAAGTGACTTGTCCAAAGTCAATTAGCTTTTAGCTGGCTAAATTGAGATTCAATGTCAGGTCTCTTCACCTCCAAAAACTCTTATTGCTTCATGCCATCTCTTCTACCATTTATGCACACAGACATACACATAAACATTTGAAAGATATAAGTGTTAGCATGTGAATTCTAAGTAGGTGAGATATTTTTAATAGCACTGAGCATCTTTCGATCATTTACAAATTCAATCAATATGAATTAAGTCGATTTGCAATGAGTGGGGACATATATACTACAAATTCAGTATTATTTTGATTTTGTATTTTCCCATTAACTGAAAACAAGGTACCATAGCAACAGAAGTGGTTTAAACCAAATTCCCATGAAAGAGAACTGTTTTGCAGGAATAGATTTTTAAATCTTTCTGCACATCCAGAGAGAGGAAACAAAGGGCTGGGTGACAAACTAAGAAATATAAAATTAACCAAGTCTCTAAACCCTCGCCGCAGGAGAAATTTAGGTAAAAATATCTATGTGACTGTAAGACTCAAAATGCTTCTGAATGCTGTTATTGTATAGGCATATATAAGACATATGAACAAAGAATCAATTTTTAAAATCTATTTTTGGTGTGGATTTTGAATTCCAATATTAATCATTTTGACTCTTCTCTTTCCTTTGACATGTGCATTAAGTTCTACAGATTCCCAGCCCCATCCTCTGGCATGAATTTCTTACACTGTCTCCTCCTTATTGTCCCATTGTTGACACCTCACTAGGTCACTACAATGGTCCTTTCCCTGACCTCTCTACCTTATATCAGCATCTGCAGAAAGATGTGGAAAAACTGTAGAATCATATGGCAGGGGTTGAAATTTTAATTCAACTACAAAATAGGTACAAAGAAGCAAATTTTATCACCATTTTATAGATAAGAAAATTGAGAAACAGAAAGTTAAATGACTACTCAGTTTTATATATATATATATATATATATATATATATATGTCCTTTGTTTAAAAAAGATATTAAATGTCACCTTGACATGATTCAGACAGCTACTCACATTTTGTTCTCTACAGTCATGTGTTTCAATTATTGTGTTCATATAGGGAGAGAGCCTAGATTAGGTTTAATCTAATAAACGTCTTTTAAAAAATGCTTTAGACTTAAACATCAGACCTAACACCATAAAAACCCTAGAAGAAAATCTAGGCAAAGCCATTCAGGACATAGGCGTAGGCAAGGACTTCATGACCAAAATGCCAAAAGCAATGGCAACAAAAGCCAAAATAGACAAATGGGACCTAATCAAACTCCACAGCTTCTGCACAGCAAAAGAAACAGTCAGTAGAGTGAATGGGCAACCAACAGAATGGGAAAAAATTTTTGCAGTCTACCCATCTGACAAGGGGCTGATATCCAGACTTTACAAAGAACTAAAACAGATCTACAAGAAAAAAACAAACAAGCCCATTCAAAAATGGGTGAAGGATATGAACAGATACTTTACAAAAGAAGACATACAGGAGGCCAACAAACATATGAAAAAATGCTCATCATCACTGGTCATTAGAGAAATGCAAATCAAAACCACATTGAGATACCATCTCACACCAGTTAGAATGGCGATCATTAAAAAATCTGGAGACAACAGATGCTGGAGAGGATGTGGAGAAATAGGAACACTTTTACACTGTTGGTGGGAGTGTAAATTAATTCAACCTTTGTGGAAGACAGTGTGGCGATTCCTCAAGGACCTAAAAATAGAAATCCCATTTGACCCAGCAATCCCATTACTGGGTATATATCCAAAGGATTATAAATCATTCTATTATAAGGACACATGCACATGAATGTTCATTGCAGCACTGTTCACAATAGCAAAGACCTGGAACCAACCCAAATGCCCATCGACGATAGACTGGATAGGGAAAATGTGGTACATATACACCATGGAATATTACGCAGCCATCAAAAATGATGAGTTTGCGTCCTTTGTAGGGACATGGATGAACCTGGAAACTATCATTCTCAGCAAACTGACACAAGAGCAGAAAATCAAACACCACATGTTCTCACTCATAGTCGGGTGTTAAACAATGAGAACACATGGACACAGGGAGGGGAGCACTACACACTGGGGTCCGTTGGGGGGAAATGGGGGAGGGATGGGAAGGTGGGAAGAGGTAGCATGGGGAGAAATGACAGATACAGGTGAGGGGAAGGAAGGTAGCAAACCACATTGCCATGTGTGTACCTATGCAACAATCTTGCATGTTCTTCACATGTACCCCAAAACCTAAAATGCAATTTAAAAAAATGCTTTAGAACACCAAACAATCCAAGGAAGGAGGGCTACTTATTTTAATAAGAAGGGATACCTTCTTTCATTATGCAGTATTTTCATCTCTCATCTACCCATCCATTCATCTATCAATTTATTCATTCTTCCAACATATATATTAAACAACTACTAAGTGCTGGGCATTGTGCTCAGCAATAAGAATGCAATGGAGAAGAGAGGACAGTTACTGAGCATCATAAGGGACCCTACAAGACTCAGAGAAAAGAAAAATATACCTAAAGATATTTAAGTCATCAATAAATGCTTTAAAAAAAAAGGGAGAGAGAACGAAATAAACAAAAGGTTGCTATTGGGCAATTAGCTGATGTAGCTAGATGAAAGACAGACCAGCCAATATTTGAAAATGTGAACACGGAGTTTTGTGGCTCTGGACCTGAGTTATGTCTTCGTTTATTTACCCTAAGTCATTCTTAGGGACTTATAATTCTAGTTTCCTTCTAAATATGTTCTGGTTTTAGTCATTCAAATCAAGTGTTAAAGTAATTCAGAGGAGGCTGGAGAGGAGTCTAGAAATGTTTCCTAAAAGATGTTAGGTTTTATTTGTGTATTATGTTAACTGAAAGCAGCTCCCAATCAAGAGTCTAAGTCTTAATATTGGATAAACATAAACAACTATTTGTTAAACAGGCATCAAATATGCTCAGCACTGTTCACGGTAGTGCTGGATAAAGATTAGGGCATGTTACTGCACACAGGGAATTTACTTTTCAGTTGTGGAGATAAAATTAGCATGTAGGAAACAATTAGAGAATGATTAAGTGCTAAGTTATGTGTTACTCTCCATAGGGATTTAGAGAATTAGAATGATTTTGGTGGACTATGCATTCTGACATACGGTTAGATAGAAAAAGTAGTTTTATCTGAACACAAATTATTCCACAAGCCCATTGGTCCAAGTATAAGGTTGTTATTATATATTTCTGGATAATAATCTCATAAGTAGTTGCTGTAAAGTGCATGCCTATTTAAAGTGAAAAAGTCATGCTTAGTACCTCTGGTCATAATTATGAGCTGCATGGACTGCTAACCACAGACCTGATTGGAAAGCAAGAAGTGGAAGGAAATTAAGCAACATGAGCTTTCCCAGGATGATGAAAGCTGATATTCCTGGTATTAGTCTCACACTATTTGGACTAATTTCACTGGTGAATGAAAAGCCTGTAGAACACCTGATTTCAGTTAGGCTTTTTTCCTATAATAATTCTGAATATAAAAACATTTAGATGGCTATCAATTAGTGTTTTGAGATTGCATGTTTTGGATGTTGATGTTTTCTGATGCATGTTCTTATCCCAGCCAGTAAGGATACCATGCCTCATAACTTTACCATAGATCATTGTTTACTTTTATAAATATCTATTAAAAACAAATATATTCCATTCCCAAATGTCCTTTTTGTATCAAAATAATTTTTCAATTTTATGTCACATCATTTTTTTCAAGTTTTATTTTAGATTCAGGTGGTGCATGTGTGGGTTCGTTACCTGGGTATATTACATGAGGCTGAGGTTTGGGGTTTTAATGATTCTCTCACACAGCTACTGAGCATAGTACCCAATCATTTTTTAAAACTTGCATCCCTCCATCCTTCCATCCTTTAGTCATCACCAGCTTCTATTGTTGCCTTCTTTATATCCATGAGAACCCAATGGTTAGCTCCCACTTATAAATGAGAGCATGTGGTATTTGGTTTTCTGTTACTGCATTAATCAACTTAGGATAAGTGCCTCCAGCAGAATCCAAGTTGTTGCAAATGACATTTCATTCCTTTTATGACTGTGTAGTATTCCATAGCATAGATCAGGCGTCCCCAAACTACGGCCCACGGGCCGCATGCGGCCCCCTGAGGCCATTTATCCGGCCCCCATCCCGCAGTTAAGGAAGGGGCACCTCTTTCATTGGTGGTCAGTGAGAGGAGCACAGTATGTGGCGGCCCTCCAACGGTCTGAGGGACAGTGAACTGGCCCCCTGTGTAAAAAGTTCGGGGACGCCTGGCATAGATAATAGATATTATACTTTCTTCATCCAATCCATCTTTGATGGGCACCTAGGTTGGTTCCATTTCTTTACTATTACCAATAGTGCTAGGATTAACATGTGAGTGCATCTGACTTTCTGGTAGTTTTTTGATGGTTTTTATGGTGAAGTAACATTGGATTTTACTGAAAGCTTTTTTCATGTCTACTGAGATGGTCACATGGTTTCTGTTTTTAATTCTGTTTATGAGTGAGGCACGTTTTATTGATTCGAGTACATTAAATCAATGTTGCATCCCAGGAATGAAACCTACTTGATATTGGTGAATTAACTTTTTGATGTGCTATTGATTTCAGTTTGCTGGTATTTGGTTGAGGACTTGTGTGTCTATGTTAGTAAGGGATATTGGTTTTTTTTTTTTTTGGTGTTTTTTTCATTGTGTCTTTGACAGATTTTGGTATCAGGATGATGCTTTCTTCATAGAATGAGTTAGGGAGGAGTGCTTCCTCCATGGTTTTTAGGAATAGTTTCAGTGAAATTGATACCAGTCTCTGTTCTCACATCTGGTAGATTTTTGGCTGTGAATCCACCTGATATTCTTTTAAGAGCCAAAGGGGTTACAAAATCTGAAGCGTGCTGCAAAAGAAAGGCAGTTACTTGGATGGAACTTCATCCCCGAGTGACCTATATCTTGCCAAAATTATATTTTGTGCTTTTAATTTATATTCTTTTATGTTGAAGTTCATTAACATTTTTGACAGCAATCATACACTTAAGGTAAATTGTTTTCTAGTTGAAAAGAGAGGTGAAGGCTACACATTTGTATGATAAGAATAGCGGTAATTTGGGAGGTTACTGAATTGCTTTGGAAAAAAAAAAAAAAAGAAAAAAAAAAAAAACCTTGGCCAGGAGCAGTGGTTCACATACTTTGGGAGGCCAAGGCAGGCGGATCACCTGAGGTCAGGAGTTCAAAACTAGCCTGGCCAACATGGTGAAACCCTGTCTCTAGTAAAAATACAAAAATTAGCTGGGCATGATGGTGGGCACCTGTAATCCCAGCTACTTAGGAGGCTGAGGCAGGAGAAAAGCTTGAACCTGGGAGGCAGAGGTTGCAGTGAGCCAAAATTGTGCCACTTCAGCCCAGGGTGAAAGAGCAAGATTTCATCTCAAAAAAAAAAAAAAAAAAGAAAGAAAAAAAAGAAAGAAAAGAAAACCTTTATATAGTAGACATTTTGCTATAATGTAAATTGAATTTACTTTGTGGTTTTCTAGTGACCTTATATAAAGTTGTATTAACTTTCAAGTTACTTTTAGTAACTAACTTTTTCTTGAAATGGTTTATTTTATAAAATAATATATTTTTAATATTAAAAATCAGTATTAAAGTGATACTAAAGTATGGACAATAAACAGTAAAGATCAGGAAACTATTATCCCAGCTATCTCTAAGATCCATATAGAGAGATAAAGATAGACACTTTATAAAATATGATTTTAGTAAACATGGTCATTTATTCTGAATGAAAAATAGTTAATGTAATTTTATCTGCATAAAAATGAAGAAATAATATGAAATGAAATAATTACTAGCTTCTTAATGATCAATTTACATGTTTTCAAAGTGTAGGAAAAATTAATATGAAACAGCATTAAGAGGTCGATTTTACTACAGTTATGATATTTTTAAATGAGTATTTCAATTGTAAGTCAGACATTTATTTCCTGCTGTGAAAGAAGAGAAAATGAGCTTCCTGCCTCTCTTCAACATGTTTCCATTTTTATTATATTGATCCACTTTTTCAACCATTATAATATTTACATTCTGTTCTACAACTATGACTCTCATAGTCTTTATATTTTACTTTGTTATTTATTTGCATTCACAGCTCTTCACCAGTTTTTTTTAACCAAATATTCATCATTCCCCAAATTTCTGTTTTGATTTGTTTTCTCTTGATTTGATCTTAACTTTTGCATTTTATCATCAAGTAGTCCTTTTATGCCAATAAAAGGGGGTGCTAAGATCTTGTATACTGGTTATTCTATTATCCTTTTATTTTCTGCATTTATTCCTTCTTTACATTGTTCCAAATAATAAAGGGTAGAATAAAATCACCCGGATACCTCTATTCTGAAATCCTCCTTCCTTTTTTAATTGGGACAGATTGCCCGGTATTGGGACCTAACAAATAGCTATCATTGTGAAAGTTGTCTTCACTGCTCTCTGTTTTGTTTTGTTTTTTATTTACTCTTTATTTCCAATAGACAACATCATTAAATAATATTCTAAGACACGGTGCCATGAAAGAAAACATTGTGTTTTTGCATATAAAAATGTGTTTTCATTCTGTACTCACACAGGTAAAGTTTGAAAACAACATATTTGTATTTATTTTTTAGTCCCTGCCCACATTTCTAGCATGTTTAGAAGAACTGAAAACAACTTCATCATCTATGTGATTGATGGAAAGTAATAATACAGTTTTAAGGAAACTGTATATGTACTCCAAATGCCAATTTTAAAATTATATAAGTTGTTTATATAATTTTATTATATAAGCCATTGATTATACAATAAAGCCATTGCTTATATAATGAAATTGTATGAAGCAATAAAAAGCAATAGATGCAATTGCTTATATAATAAAAGTTTATCAAGGGTGTGTATCTTATATCTTTCCTGCTTCCCTTAACTCTTACCCATCTACTCAAATATTTTCCTAATATACATATGTATAGTTAAAGCTCAGTCATTTATATACTTGATAACTATCTCCTTTTATTAGTACTTGAAGAAACTTGAATAAAATTTGTTTCAAAATTGCTAAGTTCAAAATGTTTTTAAAGGTTCAAGATGAAAAACTATTTAAGAAAAGTTTCTGACAGTAGATCCTGGCGTGTAGCCCTTTACCAGAAAATGTTAATTTATTTCCCCAATGATATAATAAGATTTTATCCTACAAAAGTTTATTTTTTAATATTCTGATCACAAACATTTTTCTTTCCTCATTTTACTTAAAATTACTGTACAGATAAGCATCAAACCTCCACATTTTTCTGACAAACTTATTTCTTAACTTTTTACCACAATAATATGTAATGCTTCTTTTTCTATCTCATCTTGTTACTTCTTTTCTCCTGAAAAATACTAATGAATCTATGTGGAGTAGACATGTCATGAACAGATTTTTCTTGTCTATATCTCATTTGTAAAATCAAAGTAGATACTGCTTTTCTGAAATACTGATACTTGTAATTCATTAATGTTTCTCTGAAGTGATTTTCATACTTGCTTTAATGCTTCTTGGTAGTACACGATGAAGAGTAGATTTCTTTTATTTATTTTTGAAAATTTTTCTCTTAAGTTCCTAAAAATCAGGGACTGAATCAATTTAACAATAATTCTAAAATCCTTAGCACAATGCATAATCAAAAAGGCTTTACTACTTAGATTAATGATAAAGTTGTGCTCTGATACAATCATTAGAGCCATAGAGGTTCTGGGAAGCCACTGATTTAGTTACTTAGTTCCAGAAAGACTGCAGTGCATTTAAACTAACCCAGGAAAATAGCTGTGCGCATTTCTAAGGTCTTCCCAGAAAGCAAGATTGAAGTTTTTTCTGAGTAAATAACCCATTCTGACATTTTCAACTCATTACAATCTATTTTTTCTAATATAAATTCCTCCTGGTTTAAGATAATTTCCTATTGTTCTTGTTTGTACCTTGTATTTTTCACATCAAAATAATTATCATTACCTTGTTAATTAGCACTCATTTTCTTCACATACTAAGTACTAGTTAAATATTTCATCAAGATTTTCCTTTCTCTGTTTCTTGTGTTCTCCTTAAGTAGACCCTATGATGAAGATTTGTGTACAACTGACCATTCAAAACAAAGAATACTTCCAGGAAAAGCCAGTAAAAACATGAAAGGGTTTATCAGTAGGAAAATGTCCCAAATTTTACAGGAAATTCCAAGGCTTTTGATGTCTCACCTGAAGGACAGTAGCTCAAAAGAGCCTTTAGTGCTAGTTGATAAAAGTGAGCGCACAGAAACCAGGGAGAAGGTAGACAACAAAAATCTTCTTCTTTTTTTTTTTCTTTGAGGTTTTAAATACTCAATTATTTTAATTGCATTTTAGGTTTTGGGGTACATGTGAAGAACATGCAAGATTGTTGCATAGGTACACACGTGGCAGTGGGATTTGCTGCCTTCCTCCCCTTCACGTGCATCTGGCATTTCTCCCTATGTTATCTCTCCCCAACTCCCCACCCGCCACTGTCCCTCCCCTAAACAAAAATCTTCTAAAGGGATCTGAGAACATCCGGGCAGAGCTAGGCAAAACAATTGTCCTTAACGTTATACATTTTTATGCATTAGACATTTTTAGTATCCTCTCAACCTACCCCTACTTTTAGTTAAGAAAGGTAGTATTAATCTTACTATCTGGTGAAGTTTGCTAATCTGACAACTGGTAATGATAACAGTGTCTATTTAGTGGGGTTCCCATAGGAATAAAGGGAGTTAATGTATTTTTTTTTTTTTTAAGATAGAGTGTGGTTCTGTTACCCAGGCTGGAGTTCAGTGGCATAATCTTGACTCACTACAAACTCCACCTCCTAGACTCAAGCCATTCTCCTACCTCAGCTTCCCAAGTAATAGGGACTACAGACGTGGGCCACTGTACTTGGCTAATTTCTCTTTTTTTGTTGAGATGAGGTTTCGCCATGGTGCCTAAGCTGGTCTTGAACTCCTGAACTCAAGTAATCCTCCTGCCTTGGCCTCTCAAAGTGTTAGAATTATAGGCATGAGTCACCACACCTGGCTGGAGCAATATAGGCTTTGTATTATTATCATCATTATTATTACTGTTACGATTAATTACTAAAAAACAAGCAACTAATCTGAAAGCCCTCATAGAATTGAGCACTCAGAATATAGTCAGATTATCTCATGTTTATTCCACTCTTTATTCCTTATGACACATACATATTCTATTGTACATATGGTATTATGATAACTCTAGGCATAGAGTTCTACTAATATCTTTTGGTCAAATTGTTGTCATTTTAACTGAATGTTAAATGTTACTGTTCTTATGATTTTTTTAGTTTTAACAGAGGGCTCATGAGTCAGAAAAATATAGCAAGTAAAAACTATTTGCACATCCTAAAGAGATGCAATGGTATCTTAGTCCATTTTCTCTTGCTAATACAGAATATCACAGGTTGGGTAATTTATAGAGGAAATAAGTTTATTTGGCTCAATTTTCTGAAGGCTGGAAAGTACGAGAGCATGGAACCAGCTTTTGGTGAAGGTCATCCCATGGTAGAAGGGCAGGAGAATAAGAGAGTACATGCAAGAGAGTTGGTTTTTATAGCAAAGAAACTTTCACAGTAACAACCTTAATCCATTGATGATGGTGGAGCCTCCAAGAACTAATCCCCTTCCAAAGGCCCCACTTGCCACCAACACCACAATGGACAATGAAGTTTCCAGACATGAACCTTTTGGGAACACATTCCAACTCTAGCAAAGGGAGTATCTATAAAAATAACCTAAGATAGTATAAAACAATCACTTGACACCCACCAGAGTGGATATGATAAATAAAAACCAGAAACAGGTGTTGGTGAGAATGTGGAAAATTAGGAAACGTCATACATGGCTGATGGGAATGTGAAGTGGTACAGTTACTTCAGAATACAGTCTAGCAGTTTCTCAAAAGTTAAATATAGAGTTAACATATGACCCAACAATTCTACTCCTAGATATATATGCAAGAAAAATAACATATGTCCACATAAAAAGTGTGCAAAAAACATTCTTAGCAGCATTATTCATACTAGCTCAAAGCAGAAAAAAATCCATATGTCTATCACCTGATGGATGGATAAATAAAACGTGATATATCTATACAATGGAATATTATTTGGAAATCAAAATAAATAAAATATTGCTATAGGCTACAATCAATGGATGACCCTGAAAATAGTACATTAAAATTTCAGTCACAAAAAAAAAACAACACATGGTTTATGATTCCATTTATGTTAAATGTTCCCAATAAGTAAATCTACAGGAACAGAAAGTAGAGTAGTGTTTGCCCACGGCTGGGAAGAGGAAGATATGAGGAGTGACAGCTAATTGGTATAGAGTTTCTCTTGTAATGAGGAAAACCCTCTAAAATTTGATTGTAGTGATGTTTGCATAACTCTCTGAATATACTAAAAAACAATGAACTGTGTACTTCAAATGGGTGAGTGGTGTGGTGTATGAATTATATCTCAGTGAAGCACTTTAAAGACACCGTGTTTTAGAAAATCTTAAAAGATGAGTTCTGACAAGTTCTCCCAGGTTTGTATTAGGCTATTATGTCTCTAGGCTAGGCTGTTCACCGGAGTTTAAGAAATCTTTGGGGCCGGGCGCAGTGGCTCAAGCCTGTAATCCCAGCACTTTGGGAGGCCGAGGCGGGTGGATCACAAGGTCGAGAGATCGAGACCATCCTGGTCAACATGGTGAAACCCCGTCTCTACTAAAAATACAAAAAATTAGCTGGGCATGGTGGCGCGTGCCTGTAATCCCAGCTACTCAGGAGGCTGAGGCAGGAGAATTGCCTGAACCCGGGAGGCGGAGGTTGCAGTGAGCCGAGATCGCGCCATGGCACTCCAGCCTGGGTAACTAGAGTGATACTCCGTCTCAGAAAAAAGAAAAAAAAAAAAAAAAGAAAAGAAATCTTTGGGCAGACGAAGATGTTCAATAAAGTGGCTTTCTTTAGAGGGAGTTGTTTGTGCTCTGCATTCCTGCAACACCTACAATCTCCTCCCCATATTTGCCCATAATTTCTTGGGAGTCAATGGGGTAGGGAAGAGAGGTGCTTCACCTTACTGCAAGGGAAGTAAGAGAACTTCCATAAGAAATGCGTGGGGAGTTTAAAAAGTAAACCTGAGGCCATGGGCAGTGTTATCTGCCTCTTGAAAATTCAAGAAACAACTGTTTAAGGCTGAACTTTTACCAATAAATGCCTTATGAAATCGACCCAGCTGCACAGGACATGGATTCATGCATTTATTGTTGGACCAATGTCAATTCTGGGAAAGGAATTTTTATTCAAGAGAGGTTCCACTCAAGTTGGCTGCTTGGAAGATACAGAAATCCCAACTAAGGAATAGAATGAGACACCAAGGGTCTGAAGATTTGGTTATTAGTGCCAGAGGCACTACCTGTATGAATTTAGCTACAAGGAAGAGGTATTTAGAGTTGAAAGTAAGTGGGATTCCGAGGAGGCAAAGAAATAACCTAATGGGAATAAGAATCAGAATTTGGAATTTACTGCCTCAGAGGACACCAAAGCCAAAATAATTGTATCAATCAAAATAATTCCATCGTTTTCTCCCTTCTCATTTCCTCCCAACCTCAGCATCCTCACATGTTCTAACTACTCTAATCTTGGAAGACTCAGCCATAACCTTGCCAGTGAGAGAGGGGAACGGACAGAACAAGGTGGGGCAGGGAAATAAACACTCAGGTCACTCTTATTCCAGTGCAGCCTTTCAGGCACAAAGTGGTCCTCAGCTGAGAAAGGGGGAATGTTTATATTGGAGGAGATTTGGGGTTTGAATACTGATGGGCTTAGATTGTAATTATCTATGTGTTATTGGTTGAATTATGGACCTCCCACAAAGATATGTTGAAATCCTAATTCCGAGAACATTCGAATGTGATCTTCAGATATAAGATCATTGCAAATATACTTCATACTAGAGTGGTGTAAGCCCCTGATCCAATATGACTGGTGTCCTTTTAAGAAAATAACCATGTGAAGACACAGAGGAACCGGGAGAACACTACGTGAAAATAAAGGCAGAGGTTGGAGTGAAGCGGCTATAAGCTAACAAAGTGAATGACTGCTAACAACTGCCAGAAGTTAAGAAGAGTCAAGGAAGCATCACCCGCTAAGAGCCTTAAGAGAGGGCATGGCTGTGCCCACATCTTAATTTTGAACTTCTGGACTTTCAAAACTGTGAGAATACATTTCTGTTGTTTTAAAACACCCAGTCCATGGTATTTTCTTATGACAGCCCTAGGAAACATACACTTTGAGACTGGTAAGCCATGGGCTCTGCCTTCAGTTTCATTTATGGGTAGGAAAGGACAAGACCATGACTGGATTTAAAGAGGAAGTGAGAAAGAATATGAAGTTTTCTGCTTGTACTCAACCAAATCTAGCTCATACGTTTAAACAGTTTGTTACTATTTCATAAATATTTCAAAAGCATACTAAACATGGCTAATCCAGCCCTTATAACGTTTATTTTTCGTCCTTTTCTGTGTCACTCACACCTTGTGTTTTGATGATGCTTGACTTCCATTACTCGGTTCCAGTATCTCTGATCTAAGTAACTGATTGTCATTTTCAAGAACAGGTAATAAATTAGAGTCCCTATTGTTCCAAGTCTTCGATGGCTATAAAAATAAACAGATTTGTTAGAGCCAAGGTACAAATTAATCTATCAAATTGGAGTGCATCTTATAGTTGAAGATAGGAACAATCATCTCTAACAGACCAATTAAAAATGAAAAGTAATAGTAACTGTAAAAGACGCAAACATCATAAAACTAGCACTTACTGAGTATTTTCTAGTCCCAAGCTTTCAAATGCATGCCTTTAATTCTGAAGTAATTTTATGAAGACAAACTATTACTGCCCCTATTTTACAGATGAGGAAACCAAAGGTTTGAATAAATAACTCATCCAAAGTTGCTCACCTAGCAACTGGAAAAAATAATAACTCAGCTCAGATCTTTCTGATCCTAGAAGCTTAGTTCCAGTATAGATTTCACCATACTTATGGCTGCAATCACTCCATATGCTTCCTGGAATACCAGGGAGACTGATTGAGCAGATTTCTGCTTCACCAAAGCAGCAAATTATATAAGACACTGACCAGGATACCCTTAGAATTCATCATTTGCATGCATCCAGCCCTGTCTTCCGCATGTCAGCTCTTGCAACCCATTGCCTAAAGGAACCTGGTATGACACTGGAGCAGTCTGGAAGTGCTCAGAATTTAATTTGCATGCTCCAGAAGCCCTCAATCAATGACTGATAGGAATCAATGTACAAATATCCTACCTCTATCCCTCCTTGGGCAGGCAAAATCTGAAGGATGTATCACAATCTCTCCTAGATTTCCTCACCAGGATTAAGTCCCCATTGCCTATAGTGGTAACTTGATTAATAATGAACCCTTTATTGAATTCCTTCTCCTCACTGTCTCACCTCCCCACATCTAATATTTCCTGGCATTCCCTCTCATGTAAACTATGTGCACTTGAAACATTGTTTCAGGATCTAGAGGTCAGCTTCTGGGGAACCAAAACTAAAACCATCAATTAATGCAGAGGCATTAAATTTGCAGAATTCTGGTCACAAGTTACTCTACACATTTATACTATAACTAAAATTATTTTAGACTTTAAACAAAAACACTAAGTATTCATAAATCAAAAATACTAAGTATTCCTAAATAATGGTTTGCCTGGTTTTCTTATAAAGTTGCTATGTTATGGTACACTCTGCTGAATCCAACAAAACCCTCAAGCTAGTGGCAATAAATAGGTTCATTGTACTGGATTCAAATTGTAAGCAATAATTAGGTAATAATAGTGATAATATTATTAACTGCCATTTATTGAGAGCTTATGTGCCAGCTAAGCCCTGTGCTAAGATGTTTAGGTGTCGTTTATATTTTATTTGTTTTATTTTGATATAACTTCAAAATTACAGAAAAGTTACAAGAACAAAACAAAGAACACTTCACAAATACTCAGCAACCTTTAAAATTCTGCAACATTTGCTTTATCATTCTCTTTTCCCTTTCTCTCTCACATACAGTCACATAATAGTATTTTTTCTGAACCATTTGAGAGTAAGCTCTACATATTATGTTCCTTTACCCCTTAATACTTCAGTATGTATTTCCTAAGAACAAAAGATATTCTCTTATGTAACCATAATACAGTGATCAAACTCAGGAAATCTAACACTAATAGAATACTTTCTTTGTTGTTGTTGTTTTTGAGATGGAGTTTCACTCTGTCGCCCACTGGAATGCAGTGGTGCAACCTCAGCTCAATGTCAACCTCTGCTATCTTGGTTCAAGCCATTTTCCTGCCTCAGCTTCCCAAGTAGCTGAGACTACAGGCACACATCACCATATCAAGCTAATTTTTCTACTTTTAGTAGAAACAGGGTTTCACCATGTTGGACAGGCTGGTCTCGAACTCCTGACCTCAAGTGATCTGCCCACCACAGCCTCCAAAAGTGCTGGGATTACAGGCATGAGCCATCGCGTCTGGCCCAAATACTTTCAACTATAGTCCATATTCTAATTTTGTTAATTGGTCAAACAATATTATAACAGTATCTTTTTTTTCAGTATGGTATGCAATTACAGACTACATTTGTGTGTCTTGTCTCTTTAGTTTCTCTTAATCTGGAATCCCTTCTCATTATTTCTATATCATTCATGACTATGACTTTTTTACAATTATAGACCAATTATATTACAAAATGTGCCTCGATTTGAGTTGTCTGATGTTCTCTTACAATTCAATTCAGTTTATGTAGTTTGGGTGGGACTACTATATAAGTGCTGTCATACCCTTATCAGTGGGGTTATATCCTGCCAAGAGTATTGCATCTGGAGGCACAAGATGTCTGTTTGCCCCTTTTTGATGATATTAACTGTAATAGGCCCAATTCAAAGAGGGTCTTGAAGATCCCCACGCCTTTGTATATAAGCCCTATAAAATCCCTACCCTAGGAATAAGGGGTAGATAGTAGATTTTACTCCCTTGATCAAGTTATGCTACATAACAAAGGTGAAGAGATTTTGCAGGTATAAATAAAGTCCCATATCAGTTTACTTCTCACTAATAAAGAAAGGAGTGTATCCTGTGTGAATTTTATGTAATCTGGCTTCAAAGGGGCCAAGCCCTTCCTCAGATCAGACATTGTAAGTGTGAGAGAGTTTATGGAGGGGGTGAAGTGTTAAGGATCTGAGAGAGATTCCAGTTATGCCATATCCAGACTTTTGTCCAACAGAAACTGAAAGAAAAAATAAATGCTATGTTAAGTTGCCCAATTTGTGGTAATTTGCTTCACAGCATAGAAAACAAATGCATTAATTTTGAACACTTGGCTAAAGTGATGTCCAAGTTTCTTATTTCAGTTTCTTTTACACATAAAGGCAGCATAGTAGAAAAACATTCTTTTACTTTGCTTTTACTTAGATATTATTCAGTATTAGTTCAAGAGATCCTCATTAATTTTCTAGTTGCCTATTACTTTATTATGTGTATGTACTACAGTTCATCCCACTGATATCTTAGGTTTCACTATTAGGTAGTTTCCAACATTTTGCAATTACAAATAATGCTGCAATGAATACCTTTATATGTATATATATTGCATGGTAGCAGATATATCTTCAGGCTAACTCCTAGAAATGAGATCGTTAGGTCAAAATGCGATTGCATATATAATTTTATTAGATATTTCTAATTCCCCCCATTTGTTTCAGATCATTTTGCAATTCCAACACTGTATGAGAATGCCTGTTTCTCTATGGCTTCTTCTTTTTCTTTCTTTTTTTTTTTTTTTGAGACGGAGTTTCGCTCTTGTTACCCAGGCTGGAGTGCAATGGCGCGATCTCGGCTCACTGCAACCTCCGCCTCCCGGGTTCAGGCAATTCTCCTGCCTCAGCCTCCTGAGTAGCTGGGATTACAGGCACGTGCCACGATGCCCAGCTAATTTTTTGTATTTTTAGTAGAGACGGGGTTTCACCATGTTGACCAGGATGGTCTCGATCTCTCGACCTCATGACCCACCCGCCTCAGCCTCCCAAAGTGCTGGGATTACAGGCTTGAGCCACCGCGCCCGGCTTATGGCTTCTTAATAGAGTATACTGTCAAACTTTCAAGTTATTGCCAATCTAATAGGTGAGAACAGTACCTCAGTATAGCTTTAATTTCCTTTTACTTAGTGAAAGCAATCATCTTCTCATATGCTTAAGGGTCATGTATATATTTTTTTTGTAAATTATCTATGTTTTTGTCTTTCTAAAGGATTTGTGTTCTCACTTAATTTTTAAAAGTTCTTCATATATTAAAGACATTAATCCTTTATTTGTGATATATGTTACTATATATTCTTTTTGCAATTTCCATTTGCCTTTTGATTTTGTCGTGCAAACTTTTTAATATAGTAAAATTTATTAATCTTTTTATTCGTGGCATCTATGACTATCTTCCTTCCCTACATTCAAGTTCTAAAGGAATTCACCAATATTTTCTTCATGTACTTGTATAGTTTTCCTTGGAACATTTAGGTTTCTGATTCATTTGAAGTTTATTCTTGTGTATGAGTTGAGGAAGCCATCTAATTTCCTCTTTTATACAACACCATTTATTATTAAGTTCAACTTGGCCCCAGTTATTTCAGATGCCACCTCTATTATATGTTATAATTCTATGTGTATTTGATTGCATTTCGGGACTTTTGATATTATTCCATAGGTCTGTCCATTTGTGTGCTATTTACACTGTTATTTGTTGAGGCTTTATAGTGCATGCTAATATCTGGTATGTCTAGTCATATCTTTTCCTATTTAGTGTTTCTCTGAGATATTTCTGTTCACTGTTTTTTCATATTAACCTTAGTTTCAACTTGCCTAGCTCCATATAGCAAAGTGTGCTGGTATTTTTTTAATTGGCATCACATTAAATTATAAAATAAGAGAGAAGTGACATCTTAATGATGTGATGTCCTATAGGAGAACAAGGAATGTTTTGTATTTGTTCAAGTCCACTTTTGTGTGTCTTTGAGAGAGGCTTCTCTCGTTCTTATGTGTTTTACACATTTTCTGTTAATTTTATTCCTATTTTATCTTTTTCTGTTTGTGAGATTTTGTAGTTTATTCTAACTGATCTCCAACTATTTTAACATTATTAATTTTGCATATGGTGGCTGTCAAATTGGGTTTTTCAAATTTATATATTGCTAACTTGTTTAATTATTTCACTGTTTGAGCTACATTTACCATTTATTCTCTAGGGATTTCCAGGTATATTATAATGTTATCTGCAAATTGAGAAAATTTGACTTCTTCTTTTCTAGTTCTTGTGCCTCTAATTTATCTTTCTAATTTCATTCCTGTCTTATTCCAGAGTTTACCATTACTGGAGTAAGTGAATAATTTTCTTAGATCTATTAATATAGTGATTCTTTCAATTTTGATGATAGGGTATCGATTTTAGATCTTTGCTTGCTTCTCATGTGGGAATTTATTGCTATAAATTTTCCTCTAGACACTGCTTTAAATGTGTCCCAGAGATTCTGGTACATTGTGTCTTCGTTCTCATTGGTTTCAAAGAACATCTTTATTTCTGCCTTCATTTCACTGTTTATCCAGTCAACATTCAAAAAGCCAGTTGTTCAGTTGCCATAAAGTTGTGTGGTACTGAGTTAGTTTCTTAATCACGAGTTCTAATTTGATTGCACTGTGGTCTGAGAGACTGTTATGTTTTCTGTCCTTTTGCATTTGCTGAGGAATGATTTACTTCCAATTATGTGGTCAATTTTAGAGTAGGTGTGATGCGGTGCTGAAAAGAATGTATATTCTGTGGATTTGGTGTGGAGGGTTCTGTAGATGTCTATTAGGTTTGCTTGGTCCAGATCTGAGTTCAAGTCCTGGATATCCGTGTTAATTTTCTGTCTTGTTGATCTGTCTAATATTGACAGTGGAGTGTTAAAATCTCCCACTATTATTGTTTGGGAGTCTAAGTCTCTTTGTAGGTCTTTAAGGACATGTTTTATGTATCTGGATGCTCCTGTATCGGGTGCGTATATATTTAAGATCGTTAACTCTTCTCGTTTCATTGATCCTTTTATCATTATGTAATGTCCTTCTTTGTCTCTTTTGATCTTTGCTGCTTTAAAGTCTATTTTATCATAGACTAGGATTGCAACTCCTACTTTTTTTTTTTTTGCTCTCCATTTGCTTGGTAAATCTTCCTCCATCCCTTTATTTTGAGCCTATGTGTGTCCTTGCAAGTGAGATAGGTTTCCTGGATAGAGCACACCAATGATTTTTGACTTTTTATCCAATTTTCCAGTCTGTCTTTTGATTAGGGCATTTAGTCCATTCATATTTAAGGTTAATGTTGTTATGTGTGAATTTGATCCTCCCATTTTGATGCTAGTTGGTTGTTCTGACCATTAGTTGATGCAGTTTCTCCACTGTGTCAATGCTTTACACCATTTGGTATGATTTTGGAGTGGCTGGTACTCGTTGTTCCTTTGCATTTTTAGTGCCTCTTTCAGGAACTCTTGTAAGGCAGGCCTGGTGGTGCCAAAATCTCTCAGCAATTATTTCTCCTTCGCTTATGAAGCTTAGTTTGGCTGGATATGAAACCCTGGGTTGAAAGTTCTTTTCTTTAAGGATGTTGAATATTGCCCCCCACTCTCTTTCGGCTTGTAGGGTTTCTTCTGAGAGATCCTCTGTGAGTCTGATGGGCTTCCCTTTGTGGGTAATTTGACCTTTCTCTCTAGCTGCCCTGAGCATTTTTCCCTTCATTTCAACCCTGGTGAATTTGATGATTACGTCCCTTGTGGTTGCTCTTCTTGAGGAATATCTTTGTGGCATTCTCTGTATTTCCTGGACTTGAATATTGGCCTGGCTGGCTAGGTTGGGGACGTTCTCCTGGATAATATCCTGAAGAGTGTTTTCCAGCTTCGATTCATTCTCTCCATCACATTCAGATACACCTATCAAACGTAGATTACGTCTTTTCACATAATCCCATATTTCTTGGAGGCTTTGTTCATTTCTTTTTACTCTTTTTTCTCTAATCTTGCCTCTCTCATTTTATTTCATTGATTTGATCTTCAATCTCTGATATCCTTTCTTCTGCTTGGTCAATTCAGCCATTGAAACTTGTGTATGCTTCATGAAGTTCTTGTCTTGTGTTTTTCAGCTCCATTAAGTCATTTATATTCTTCTCTAAGCTGTTTATTCCCATTAGTATTACATCAAACCTTTTTTCATGGTTCTTAGTTTCTTTGCATTGGGTTAGAACATGTTCTTTAGCTCAGAGAAGTTTGTTGTTCCCCACTTTCTGAGGCCTGTTTCTGTCAATTCATCAGACTCACTCTCAATCCAGCTTTTTTTCCTTTGCTGGTGATGAGCTGTGATCTCTTGAAGGGGGAAAGGCATTCTGGTTTTGGGTGTTTTCATCCTTTTGTGCTCATTTCTTCCCATCTTTGTGGATTGATCTACCTGTGGTCTTTGTAGTTGGTGGCTTTGAGATGGGGTCTCTGATTGGATGTCCTTTTTGTTGATGATGAAGTTACTTCTTTCTGTTTTTTAGTTTTCCTTCTAGCAGTCAAGCCCCTCTGCTGTAGGACTGCTGGAGATCGAATTCAGACCCTGCTTCCCTGAGGGTCACCTACAGCAGCTGCAGAACAGTAAGGGTTGCTGCCAGTTTCTTCTTTTGTTATCTTTGCCCCAGAAGGATACCTGCCAGATGTCAGCCTGAGCTCTCCTTTATAAGGTGTCTCTTTGGATCTACGGAGGTAAGGGAGGGGCTTGAGGAGACAGTCTGTCCCTTATAGGAGCTCAAATGCTGAGCTGTGAGCTCCGTTCTCCTGTTCAGAGCTGCTGGGCAGGTATATTTAAGTCTGCTGCAGTGGAACTCATAATCACCTTTTTTCCCAGGTGCTCTGTCCTGAGAGGATGGGTCTTTATTTATAAGTTACTGATGTGCTTCTTCCTTTTTTCAGGGCTGCCCTACCCAGCAAGGAGGTAGCCTAGTCACAGTCTGCCAGCAGAGGCATTGCTGAGCTGCTGTGGGCTCTGCCTAGCTGCTTTGTGAACTTCCTTGTGGTTTTGTTTGTAGAGGTATAGTTAATAACTGCCTTGGTGATGGCAGTCTGCCTCAGTTATGGTGGACTGCCTCTGTAATGGCAGACTGCCTTGGTAATGGTGGACAACCTTGGTAATGGTGGACAGCCTCAGTAATTTATCATCTTTTCTTTTATCTCACTTCGTGAAGATTCATTTGGTATTTCTCTTATTCATTAGACTCCTTTACATTAGGTATTTCTATGCATTTTACAATGACACTCTGAACTCCCATCTATGCTGAAGATAATGTTTAACTACCATATCTAGCACATGAAGTTATGGAACCTTTATTTCTACTGATCTTTGTCAGAAAAAAAGACCAGCCTCAGCCAAGATGTCAGAGACTTTACGTATGGGTTAGCTGTGACACATACCCAATAAATCACCACCAGTGAACCATCTAAACAAATCCTTATTTCAACCCTTTCCTCCATCTCTTTTGCCTATAGCTCTACCCCAGCACTATGCCTTCCCATGGAGTTTTCTTTTATACCTTAAAACTACACATCACCAACATAGTCACATCAGCAGATGACTTCTAATGGACCAAGGGGCCCTCTTCCTAATACCTTCTCTAGAAAGTAATAGTAATGATGCCACTTGTAAATACAGAAACTTCAAATATCACAGCTCAGCTTCTAGACAGTTTCAGTGGCTGAAAGTCTTTATTCTTTTAAAGACTGCTTTGAACTTTAGAAACAGTTACAATTCATTGAGAATGAGATTCAGTAAGATATTAGTGGTATCTTGGGCTATATCACTTTTGGCCAAAAATGGGGTGTTAACCAAAAAGAAATGAATCTTTATTTTCTGCTTCATAAACTGGCCTGTGAAAGCAATTCTAAAATGGGAACTTGAAGTGTACTTGGACTAACGAATCATTGGAACAAAGAAGTGTGACTTATTTGAAATGACCCTACTGATTTGAATGCATAAGTTCTACTTAGCGTGTTTGCTTTAAAAAATCAAAAAGCAATAACGTCATTTGTCAATTTACAATAGTAGCCAAAGGTGAAACACTTCTGGTATTATTTCTCGCAGTGTTCTATGTTTCTGGGTTTATACTGGAATCTGTATAAAGGTACACAAAGCTGACTACAATGGTGATGATAGTCATCTTAGAAAATGTACTAATAGAAAAGCAGAGATCTGTCTTTAATGGCCACTTTGAAAGCTACATTATGACATTTTCATTCAGTGTTAAACTGCTTCTTTACAGTCCTCTAATATAATAAATCAGAGATTAAAGTCAGGCTTCTGATGAACTTATATGGTACAAAAATATTAATATATGTTTTTGAAGTTTGAAGACACTAAAACAGTTAATAATGTGTGAAATTCCATTTGCTCATGTACTCTTCTTTCCATATCTCTTTTACACCCTGTACAAAAATGACAGTTAATTAACAACCTAGCCCAAGAGAAGTGTTTCTAGTGATAATAAACAAAAGCTATTGTTAGAGAATATGAAATTTACCATGACCAGAAAAAAAGAGTACTTTGCAGACAAATTAAACAGAAATCTTGCAATTAAAATACTTAAGCTGACATAAGATACAAGTGTAATTGTATATTATAAAGAATTTAAGTCAAAGATAAAAATCCATAATGTATATGTCTCTGGAAATTTACTAAATGTATGTGTGTGTATATATACATATATAAATATATGTCTTCTTATGACAGAGTTCTAAAATATTGAGTTCTTATCTTTTGAGACGGAGTTTTGCTCTGGTTACCCAGGCTGGAGTTCAATGGCGCGATCTCGGCTCACCGCAACCTCCGCCTCCTGGGTTCAGGCAATTCTCCTGCCTCAGCCTCCTAAGTAGCTGGGATTACAGGCACACACCACCATGCCCAGCTAATTTTTTGTATTTTTAGTAGAGACGGGGTTTCACCATGTTGACCAGGATGGTCTCGATCTCTTGACTTCATGATTCACCCGCCTTGGCCTCCCAAAGTGCTGGGATTATAGGCGTGAGACACCGGAGTTCTTGTCTATTGCATGGCTTGATTAGCTTACATTAATGCACCTTGGAAAATACTGTAAGACTATTCTTAAGAACATATACTCCAAGTATGCAAAAAAAAAAAAAAAAGCCAAGTTAAATGAGAATAAAATGGACTTAAAGCATTGTCCTACATTTTATATTTGGAAATATTCAGAAAGCTACACATTTTAATGGTGACTTGATTGTTAAAATAGATTATATAATATTATTGATAATATATCTAATATTACAAAGAAAAAAGATTTTTTTTTTTTTTTTTTTTTTTTTTTAGTTTATAGATTCATCCTTGTTTCCACTAGGGAAAAAGCAAAAAGAAAAGACAGAAACAGCATATGAATAATGCTAAAAGAAATGGAGAAGAGTTACGAATCATTTTCTTCCCATGAGTAGATCTTACATGACTTTACAAAGAAATAAAAAAATAACCTTCCCTTATAACACGTACAGTTGGAAGAACTGAGCAGCTAGTAAATTAAACTATCATAGAAAATCAACTCCAATTATAGGAATATACGATGCCTACCTTATGGTTGAGAAAAATATATTCGGGGCACATCTAAGAATAAAGTACTGGTCAGATAATTTAAAACTTGGATTCAAATGTGATTTACTATGCTGCAATTTGATATTTTTCAGGTTCCATTTTCTGCCTAGCACATTGAAAAAGTGCTACCTTAAAAGTGGATATAATCAGTGAAAGCTACATTCAGTGTGATTTTCAAGCCCTAATTAAAGATGGTCTAATTTTCTCAGTAATAGATTTAGTTTCATTTATCCTTTTACTACATGGAATTTAATTTTATTTTCAATTTCAGTTTGAAGTGACAACAAATTTTGAAAATAATCAAATTTAAATTGTCTAGGCTCAAGAATTCTCAAACTTTCTCATATATTTTGCAGGTAAAATGTAGTACTTGTGAAAAGGGACAGTGTTCTTGGGACCCAGAAAAAAATATTAGAGGCTATTTTTCTTTATCAGATTTCACATTAAGAATGCAAGTTCAATAGTAAAGTATATGCTGAATTACCAAAAACCTGGCTCATTAAAAAGCTATATGAATGTGTGTTTCCAGGAGATGATAGCATATTAATTGTTTACTGTTATCCAAAAAGCACATTTTAGTAGAATTAAAGCTTAAATGATGATGCCACAAAAAATATTACATCACAAATTCTCTTAAGAAAAAAGTAGGATAAGAATATAACACATAGGCCGGGCACAGTGGCTCACGCCTGTAATCCCAGCACTTTGGGAGGCCAAGGTGGGTGGATCACAAGGTCAGGAGGTTGAGACCATTCTGGCTAACATGGTGAAACACTGTCTCTACTAAAATACAAAAAACTAGCCGGGTGTGGTGGCATGTGCCTGTACTCCCACCTACTTGGAGAATCACTTGAACCTGGGAGGTGGAGTTTGCAGTGAGCTGAGATTGTGCCACTGCCTTCCAGCCTGAGTGACAGAGCAAGACACCATCTCAAAAAAAAAAAAAAAAAAAAGAAAAAAAAGAAAAAAAAAAAAACCTAGAACATATGAAGTTATAATTATAATGCATATTTAGAATTAGTTTAGAGATCCTAAAGTTATAATAGCATAAACACAAGAAAGGGCTGTTTCTAAAACTGTCAGTACAAGGACCTATAGTATAAACTAAAGGTTTAACAGCATATGTTGACAGAGAGAGACAGAGAGAGAGAGGGAGAAAGAACATACATAGATGAAAATTGAAAAGCAAACAACCCCATCAAAAAGTAGGCAAAGAATATCAACACAGACTTCTCAAAAGGAAACATTTATGCAACCAACAAACATATGGAAAAAAATCTCATCATCACCAGTCATTAGAGAAATGCAAATCAAAACCACAATGAGATCTCACGCCAGTTAGAATGGCGATCATTAAAAAGTCAGGAAACAACAGATGCTAGAGAGGATGTGGAGAAATAGAAAAACTTTTACATTGTTGATGGGGTATAAATTAGTTCAACCATTATAGAAGAGAGTGTGGCAATTCCTCAAGGATCTATAACTAGAAATACCATTTGACCCAGCAATCTCATTATTGGGTATATACACAAAGGATATAAACCATTCTACTATAAAGACACATGTACATGTATGTTTACTGTGGCACTGTTCACAATAGCAAAGACTTGGAACCAACCTAAATGCCCATCAATGATAGATTGAATATAGAAGTGGAACATATACACCATGGAATACTATGCAGCCATAAAAAAGGATGAGTTCATGTTCTTTGCAGGGACATGGATGAAGCTGGAAACCATCATTCTCAGCAAACTAACACAAGAACAGAAAACCAAACACTGCATGTTCTCACTCATAAGTGGGTGTTGAACAATGAGAACACATGGACACAGGGAGGGGAACCTCACAAACCAGGGCATGTTGGGGGGTGGGGGCTAAGGGGAGGGATAGCATTAGGAGAAATACCTAATGTAGATGATGGGTTTTTGGGTGCAGCAAACCACCATGGCACGTGTATACCTATGTAACAAGCCTGCATGTTCTGCACAGGTACTCCAGAACTTAAAGTATAATTTAAAGACAAACAAACAAACACTTAGTTGTTCATTTCGGTGCTGGGAATCTCAAGGGGAGTTAAAATGGTATTTGCATATATATATATATAACACCAAATACCAGAAATCCAGTACAGTAAGTACATACTCTCATGAAAATAAACCCTAAGAAATATAACAGGCTCTGAATCCCTTAGAGTATAATTGGTTCCTTTGAGGGAATTATAGATAGTGAACACAGAACTGTTTATTTGCAACTTAACTCTTCTTAGATAGGTGTGATTAACTTCTCTGGGCAATAAAAATTAACATTTAAAATGATATGCTTTTAAAAATGCTATGGGGGCCTCCAGATACGGAGCGACAACAGCTATGTCTGTAACAGGGAGTTAATTTGTCATGGTGGTGCATTTGGATTTCCCATGGTATGGATTGCAAGTCTAAATGAATGGTCAAGGCCAGGCACACTGGGTCAAACCTGTAATCTCACCAGTTTGGGAGGCTGAGGTGGGAGGATCACTTGAGCCCAGGAGTTTGAGACCAGCCTGGGCAATATAGTGCAACTTGGTATCTACAAAAACCTTAAAAAATTTTCCAAGCATGGTAGCATGCACCTGTAGTCCCAGCTACTTGGGACGCTAAGATAGGAGGATTGCCTGAGCCTGGGAGGCAGAAGTTGCGTTGAGCTGAGGTCACACCATTGCATTCTACTCTGGGGAAGAGAATGAAATGCTGTCTTTAAAAAAGGCAAAAATAAAAATAAATTAAAAATAAATGAATGGTCAAATCAGTCTAGAATCCACAAAGACTGAGAAGCGCTGTAGTGGCCTCTTAAATGATATGCAATTCTGTTGTACAGACATAACAGAGCTTTAATTAGACAATGATAATATTAGCAATCTGTCAGCTTGGCCACTTCTTTCCTTGCAGAAGGAATAAGACACATACAATACAGGGAACACCACAGTAAAAGCAAACTTGCAGGTAATTGGAAAGAGAACTCAAGAGAAATCAGAATAGATTACTTTTAAAAGATTATGCATTGACAAGAGGGAAAAGGGCTATTTCCGCCTCTTTAATGTTATTATACTATAAGGAATGTACAATAGAATTTAAACTATTATAGGGAGCCACAATATGGCTTAAGATTTGATTGAGAGAGTTGAACTCTTTGGGGACCGTGGAATTACTGGTGATGACATCTATCACCAAAATCCCAAAATGCTATAAGCTAGGATTACAGCATCATATATAAAAAAGAGAGCAAGTTAGAGCTGTGCTTGATGGTGCATGCCTTTTCTGCTACAGTAAGTGATCTGAAGGGCATGCAAGCAGGATTGTGGAAGTGCAAGGACTTCCAGCTTTCATGTGCTGTTCACAGGCTTCGTGTGTTAAATATGTTTTTAGTAACTTAGATTTTCTGAAAACCCTTTGGTAAGAATGCTAACAAGAAGACTGAGGTACTAATAGGGACACACTGGTGGCAGTGAGATTGCATAAAATGAAGAACTAGAAGACTAATTAAGGCATACAATCACATTGGTGTTAAAGGGGTTGGGAGAATGATGGCTCCTTCTAGCACTTTGCCTCCAATGACTCTAAGAGTAATAAGACAGATCTATGGTCCACCAACACTGAAAATTTGCATAATGCCTAGTCCCTGAGGCTCAAGGTATGCAGAATTACATTTTTTAATTTAATTTGAAAACTAGTTGTATTTGTTTATGCTGACACTGGATGAGGCTTGAAAGAAATATGACCAATATTTTCGAATGAATCTATGTATTTTTACATTTTAAATGTATTGCCTAGGATAACAGTTCATTTTGGGTCACTTTCTAATTTGATATTTTTATCTTTTCCTATTAGTTTCTTTTTGATGTACATATTTGCCATACCATGAATTACATTACAAACCATTAGAGCAACACAAAGCAGTATTCGAAGGGTAACAGAGAGACACTCCAGCACATACAAAGCAAATCCAGACACTACTCCCTTGCATATTGATCCTTTTTCCCTCTTCATGGCAAAACACTACTTGTCAAGGCCGACCTAGATTAACTACCATAGCCTAGTGACTAAAGCAGACACTTCCTCAACATGAAAAGTATATTTAAATAAAGACGTTCAATGGGCAAATGAAAGAAATAAAATTTAATTAATTTACATAAGATCCAATAAAGATAATAATAATGAGCCTTTTGTTATTTGGGAGCAGGAACAAACTAAAATCCTAGAAAATATGGAGGTAAACAGGGATAGCTAGGAAAAAAGATAAACTATGGGCTGTATTTGGCCATTAAGAATCGAGAAGCTCATTACTTTCCAGGCGTCCCCAAACTTTTTACACAGGGGGCCAGTTCACTGTCCCTCAAACCATTGGAAGGCCGCCACATACTGTGCTCCTCTCACTGACCACCAATGAAAGAGGTGCCCCTTCCTGAAGTGCGGGGTGGGGGCCGGATAAATGGCCTCAGGGGGCCGCATGCGGCCCGCAGGCTGTAGTTTGGGGATGCCTGATTTAAGCAAGGATAAAAATCTTAGCTCATTACTGGTAGTACCCCTTAAAATGTAAATTCATGTATTTGTGTTAAAGACTTACAAGAGACCACTAAAAAGTAGAAGTAGAATTTTAAAATGCTAAATCCCATAGAAGAAGCAAACAGAATGGGAAATTTTTAATCAGATAGAAGGCAGGAAATATACAGCATCGATAGAACTCAAAATCATAAACTTGAGTGAAAAAAAGCAAATTACATAATCAGATGTATAAAATGATGTGATTTAGGTAAGTCAAAATAACAGAAGTATACTTACCAAAGTTTTAAGAATTCCTGTTTCTGGGAAGATAAGGAAAGGAATAAGATTGGCAGTGTTGGTGACCAAGAGGAATATATGTATGTCCTATTAAAAATAATATTTGCCTAAAATAATAGTCACAACTACTACTATTACTTAATAATCATTAAGGAAAGTAACAGTCATTCACTGGTGTGGCAAATACTTATTGAGACTATTTGCCAGGCACTGTTGTAGAAATTAGAAAGAACTATCCTGGATAGACCAATTAAGTACAATTCACATTATCACTTTTGTTAGATTAGCCAGATACATGGGCTTAGATTCACACAATTCACTTGGGAGGTGATCCTAAGAAGTGAACAAGGAGGAAAGCAAGGCAAGGATGCATGAAAACCCAGTAAACGGTATTAATGAGCAGGTTACTGCTGTGAGCAACTGGAAATCAATCCTGCTTGGGATGGCTGAGAGATCATTTAAGATATGCCTTGGAATTCCACTGGGGGACAGGGAAGCTGCGAATGTTCGTTTTACCATTCCCTATCCTTCCAACACTGAGAAAGCACGGATTTATTCACTAGGACCCCAAGATCACAGAAAACATGGTTTTCTTACCTTTAACAAGCTATTGGCAGAAGTGACTTAGGAAAAACCGAGTCACACCCAGATGAACATACATCTCTAGAACATATGGAAAGCTGCCAAGAATTGATTTTACAAGATCTGTCTATAGTAGCCAAACAGGGAAGTTAAAAAGTTGAACTGCCAGCTCAATTTTTCTGCCTAAAAATATTTTTGACTTGCTATGAGTAAACACATAACCAGTTGCAGTGACCAGTGTTGATTCGTTTTACTATTGAAGCAGAACAGCAGTGTGGCCTTTGAAGCTAGAGATTGTCTTGGGGCTCTGCTCCACCTCTTACAAACTGAATGTTTGTTATATTCTCTGAATATGTTTCCCCAATTATAAAATGCAGATAAAAGATGAGCAGCAAGGGATTGTTATGAAAATGATAATAAAAGGAAATTTGGACCTCCAGCATTGTCCTTTCCCTGAACTCCAGGCTCTCATATACAATTGCTTACTCCACATCTCTATTTGAAGATCTAATGACTACACTGAGACTCAACACATACAGAGATTAACCACTGACATGCTCCTGAGAACATAGCCCGTCCCCATTTCAGGTGATGGCAACTTCACCCTTTTAGAAACTCAGGTTAAAAAACAAACAAATCTTGCAGTCATCCTTGACTCCTTTCTTTCTTTCATAGCCTACATCTAAGACATCAGTAAGTTCACTTGGCTCTACCTTCAGAATGTGTTCTGAATATTACCACTTCTCACCATCCCAGCTCCTAAAAACTTAAGTCTGCGCTACCATATATTGTGCAGACTCCTAACTGGTCTCACTGCTTCTATCCTTTTTTATAACAGTCTATTTTCTATACAGTAGTTAGAATAATTTTTTAAATACATAAGTTGGAGCATGTCACTTCCCTGCTCAGAATTCTGGAGTGGTTCCCCATCTCATAGTCAAAGCCAAAGAACTTATAAGGGTGTATGAAGCCCCGCAAGATCTGCTTTATACCCATTGTCTCTCAAATCCGATCTACTACTACGCTTCTCATTCACGCTGTTCCATCCACACTGATCTCCTTATCAGACATCCTCCCATCTAACTCCCTCTGCACTGGCTAGTTTCATTGACCTAGAAAAGTGTATAGCTGAAATCTCCCACCTTCTTCATATCTTTGCCCACTTACAACCTTTTCAATAAGGCACACCCTAATCATCATATTTTAAATTGCAGCCTGTTTCTTTCTCACTCTCCACTCTTGACCCTCAGCTCACTTACCATATATTGTGCTATTCAAACTGTGCTTCCAAACCAGCAACACTGGCATCACTCAGAAGCTTGCTAGAAATGCAGCATCTTAGGACGCAACCTAAGACCTATGGAATCACAATCTGCACTGTAACAAGATCCCCAAGTGACTCACATGCACATTAAAATTTTACAAGCAGGGCCATATCCTATTTTGTATAGCATTTCTCAATTTTTAGATACCTCTAAGGCAGTAATCTATCATGTTTATTGCTTAAGTTCCACCAAAATCAGGATATTTGCCACTTTATCTGTTTCATTTACTATGTTACCTGAATTCCTAGAACGGAGCTTCGTACATAAAACATACTGAAAAAATTTGCTGAATGAATTAATGTATGAATGTTAAATATTAGAGGTTATATGGCCAATATATTGCCTAACCTATATTGAGTGTCTGACTAATGACAGTTCCTCTTCCTCTTCTCTCTGGAAAAATTAGAGTTAATAGTAAGATCTTCGATCTTTTAACAACTAAGCATATACTTTACTAGAAACCAAACAGCAGAAGTTCATAAAAGACAGAATTTCTACTTCATTATTTTAAAAACATAGTTGTACCATTTTCTAATCTGTTCCTCCTCACCAACTGCCCAATGATTACTAGATTTATTTTTAAAAGGGACAAACACATTAGCACTAATGGAAGGAGCTTTTTGAAAGTAAAATTCGATCTGCACAGTCAAGTGATTGCTACATATAATAATTAGTAAAACAAATCAAACTGGGTATGTTGTTTTATTTCATGGGACATTTGGGTTGGAATCAGTTGTACAAAGAATAATAAATCGTGAATATGATAATGTCTTAAAATATCAACAATCCCATTGTTTCTCTCATATCACTGAATAAAGTCTGAGGGTCTATGGAAGAGAAAACTGAAAGACAAATAGCTGAAAATTCACAAAAATCATCACCTGCTTCTGTGAAGTAGAAGTCTGTTCAGGAGCTGACCATAGCAATGTAGTTTAAAAGAAAAGGTAGTTTATGCATGTTAAGGCCAGATAGCTGACATTAATAACTTTAAAATATGCTTTGTTACATATATACATTTGGTGTGTGTTTTTATATAAAAATAATTAGGATATATATGTCCTAATAAATAGAAATTATTATGAAATATATATCTAATAATTTTTAGATAAATGCAAGCTAGTATTCAAGATAAAGAACATTATTCTGGTAAGCATTGGACTGATATAAAACTTAAGCTTTTACTAGGGTAAAAGAAAAATTCAAAAAGATTTCCAAAGGAAAAACTAGAATAGAAAAAGATAATAAATTAGATAGATAGAAAAACATCATACACTGGATTAAATTAAGCATTGCTTTTGATCGTAGGTACCATAAAGAGAGTAAAAAGATAAGCCTTATATAAGTTGGGAGAAACTATTTGCAATATGTGTTACCGTCAAATACCTAGTATCCAAAATATGTGAAATACTCTTTTGAACCAATAAGCTTAAGATCAAAAACATAAAAGTGAGAACATAAATGCTGAGGGCCTAATTACAAATATGAGAATACAGTCTAATATAGTTTATTATGCTTGTGGCTATGTAAACTGGTACACTACTTTTGGAGAATAATTTAGTATTACCTAATATAATTTAAAATATGCATATAGACTCAGCTGTTCAACTGCTAGGTATCTATAAAACCTGGAGACATTTTTCCACATCTACACCAGGAAACAAGTATAAGGATAGTCATAGCAACACTGTTAATAATAGCAAAAAAAGTAGAAATAGCCCAAATGTCCATAAAGAATATAAGAGATAAATTAAATTATTGGAGCAGATTCATGCAATGGAATATTATACAGCCACGGGAATTAATAAATAATGATACCGCCACCATCATAGTATAATCTGTAAAATAATACTAAGTGAAAAAACAAGTGATAGAAGAGTGAAAATAATCGGATTAATACATTTATATAACAAAATTAGGCAAAGCCAAACCATATCAAATTGAAAATAGTGGTGACCTCTAAAAGAATAATGGGAGGTAACATCAAGAAGGCCATGCCCCCATGGTGTTTCAATATGGTGATGTACTGCTCTATTTTTGAAACTAGTAACTGATACATAGGAGTTCATTTTTCTAATTATTTAAGTTCTCTCTATATGTCATATATACTATTTCGTATCTAGAACACATCCCACAGATTTTTAAGAATACATAGGTAAATAAAAGGCATTACAATAAATCAAGATAATTTTTTCATAACTAATTAATATCACTATTTCCTAGTAAACAGTCTTTTGTACAAAATAAATAGCTAAGTAGGTATTTCCTACAGCCCAATATAGGAATGACCTTGTCAGAGATTGCTGTTACACTTTCTGTTACAAATACTGTAGAATTAATCCACAGAAACAACTAAAACCAATTCATAAAACACTGGAAATCAGAAAGGCAAAGAGAAAAACATATCACCTTTGAATTTAAAATTAATTGATTTGGCCAAGAATGGTGGCTCATGCCCATAATCCCAGCATTTTGGGAGGCCGAGGTGGGCAGATTGCTTGAGCTCAGGAATTCAAGACAAGTCTGGGCAGCATGGCGAAACCAGGTCTCTACAAAAACACACAACTCAGCCAGGCGTGGTGGTACATGACTGTATTCCCAGTTTCTTGGGAGGCTGAAGTGGGAGGATCGCTTTAACCCAGGAGGTGGAGGTTGCAGTGAGCCAAATTACACCACTAACACCACTGATCTACAGCCTGAGAGACAGAGTGAGACTCTGTTGTAGCAAATTCATTTGTAACACTCAAAACTTGGAAACGATTCAGATATTCTTCATCAGTTAAGTGGTTAAACAAATTGTGACACATTCATACCAGATGTATCACAATACATCTGTCCAACAATAAAGAGGAACAATAAAGAGGAATACTATCCAACAATAAAGAGGAACAAACTGTTGATACATTCAACAACCTGAGTAAATCTCCAGAGACTTATGCTGATTGAAAAGGTTACGAACTATATGATTCCATTTATGGAACATTCTTGACTTGGCGCAGTAACAGAAATGGAGAACAGATTAGTGGTTGCCGGAGATTAAGGAGGGAGTGACAGCAGAAGGGAGGTGGTATGGCTAATGGGCAACAGGAGGAATCCTTGTGGGGATGAAAATATTCTCTATCTTGACTATATCAATTTAAATATCCAGGTTTGATATTGTACTATCAAGATGTTACCACAGTAAGAAACTTCTGGAAGACTTTTCATTGAGGGAAACTAATTCAAAAGATATATGGGATCTCTGTATTATCTTTTACAATTGCACATAAATCTACAATTATCTCAAAGCAGAAAGCTTAATTATAAAAATTAATGAATACATCCAAACAATAATTCTGCTATTTCATCAGATTCGTGTCTTCACCCAGGAAAACCTGACTGAGAATTATTACAAATCAACATGAATAAATGAATGTTTTTATGACTAGAAAAGTAAATATTACTGACTATAGCTTCACTGAGGTGACAGCTTCCACTACACTGGCATGACACTTGCATAAATAACGCAAAAGGGAATACTATTTTTCAAAGGAAATGGTGAATGCCAACGTGATGGCATTAAAGAAGTTCAGTTAAGTTCATCAACTTGATTGATTTCACTACAATTCTTTAGGTTTTATACATGAACTTCGATTTTTTAAAAAATCAGATTGTGCTTAAATATGTGCATATGGATAAATACGGCTGCATGTAGCAATACAACTTGCCAGGTGTGTTCATTCACGCCTGTAATCCCAGCACTTTAGGAGTCCAAGGCGGGTGGATCACTTGAAGTCAAGAGTTCAAGACAAGCCTGGCCAACATGATGAATCCCTGTTTCTACTAAAAATACAAAAATTAGCCGGGCATGGTGGTGCACGCCTGTGATTCCAGCTACTCGGGATGCTGAAGCAAGAAAATCACTTTGAACCCAGGAGGCAGAGGTTGCAGTAAGCTGAGATTGTACACGGCACTTCAGCCTGGGCGACAGAGTGAGAGTCTGTCTCAGAAAAACAAAACAAAGCAAAACAATACAACTTGAGTTTCTCCAAAGTCTTTTCTAAGTAAAAACATTTTAAAATAAAAACTCAGCACATCATTGTGTTTTCATTAAATATATGTTACCTGAAAGCATCTGATTTAAAACAAAGTCTGAGAAATGTTTGAAGAAAGTCTTGAAGACATTTATTATAATATACCTAGTTTCTGCTATTCAGGAAAAACTAGGACAAATATTTTATATTTCAGCAGGCTGTTTCTAATTTTTATATTTTTCTTAAATAAAATCAAATCTATGAAATATTACACAGATATATATGTATAACCTGCACAATAAATTATAAAATTAATTTTTCTCTTGTAATTGTGTTTGATTAAAAATCTGATAATATTGTGAACCAATGTAACCTTGAATATCACCTATGCCTGAAAACATAGAAAATATAGAGATATATTTCCTATATCAGATCAAACCAGTCGAGATAGAGAACATCTTAAAGAAGCTTCTAGAAATTGTAGATTACCTTTGACCTAAAAAAGTTGGTCCTCTTTAGCCATTGTTTTTATCAATTCTGTTGATACATTTTAAATAAAATTTGGTCAAAAATTATTACATTAATTGAAGATATGAACAGACATTGGATCTGTTTTAAGGTACACGTGCTTTACAAATGACCTGATAAATAGATCCAGCTATTCTAAAAAAAGTAACTTGCATGTTAAGAAACATTAGTTGTATGCAATAGCAATTCTTTCAAAGTCCAAATTTATGATTTAATGCAGGCATCTACAAGTTTCCGTCTCATTCTAGTTAGCCATTTGTTTCATCACATTAACATGATTCTACAATTTTAAATAGAGAATAGAAGACAGGCTCTTTTGAATGCCTATATAACAAAGATACACTTCTTATACAAAGCCAGGTTCAGAATTGTATGCAATGATTTTTAAAAGGAAATTTTTAAAACAATCTTTCTACTTTCATTAAGAGATCAAAATCAACTTAAATGCCCATGAATTGGAGATTGGTTAAATACATTGTGCTGTAGCGTAGAATTTTATTACTTAAAAATAATATGTTAGCAGACTTTAATGGCATAAAAGTGTTCAGAATGCATTGTTAAGAGAAAAGTGTTGTTATTAAGCATTATGTGGATTATAATAAAAATTCTGTAAAAACACTCTAGAGATGCTAATAACAACCTTTTCTTTTCATTACACTTGGTGGTCAAGGTGTTACAGAATGTCAGCATATTTTTTCCTCTTACTTTTTATGACTTTCTGTGTTTTTGAAATTTTTCTCAATAAAAACTATTACTTTGTAATAAATAAGATGACATATTTAAAAACTGACATTTTCTGCTAAAACTGGATAGTGATATTGGTAACTGAAACAGAATTAAGACAAGAGAGCCCAATTACTTGTCTGCAAGTACAGATCACTAACACAAATTGACTATTGACTATATCACTACTGATTTAAAACCATTATTTATTTTATATTCTCAGTATTTTCACTTTTAGGTTACATTTTCATGAGTCATTAAGTCAGACAAACAGTACGGAATTTCTAATAGATGAAAACCAGCGATCATAAGACTGTCTTTAAAAGACACTATAAATGTTTGGCTTTACTACAGTTTACAAGACAGTGCTTATCTACATTCTGACTGTTAAAGTGTTGTTATTTTCCTGATCCCTGAGGTGTGAAATCATTTATTCTTGGGAATATGTAATGCTAATCACCTGATCACAGGAAGAGACTCTAACAAATAACACTTGTTCTTGCTCAAGTGCTAAGTTGTATGCAATTTTTTAACATTAACAGCACAAGCTTATATAAGTGTCTGTGAATTCATCAGCTTAACCTTCTAAACAGTCTTTAGGTTTCTCCAAAACACATGATAAGACAACCTCAGCAACAGTACAACACATCTAAAAAAATGTAAGGAGATTTGACATACAAATTATAGAAAATTAGAAAGCATTGATCATTTGGCTTTTTGTTGAGAGTAAAGTTCATCATGAAACTAATTATTTTACATGACTCCTAATATTTTCCAGAATGTATTTTATTTTAGAATGAAGGAACAATATTTTTGGAAGTTTTTCTTAAAATCTTACACTCAGCTTCAGAAAAATATGTACATATCCTACATATTTTTCTTTGCTTGGAGTTATTCTTGTAAACTGTAGCTAAATAACTTTCTTTTTCTTTGCAATTGAGTCTGTTCACATTAAACAACAATCAGTTGATTAACTGTTACGCATAAGGTACACCATTATATGTTATGGATATACAGATTTAGGTAAGACTGTTTTTTAATTAAATAATGAAGAAGCTAAATAGAAAGAGAGACAATATATATAATAAAGATTACCAACAAAATGAATATGCCTGTGCTTTGTAACACCCAAAATGTATGACTACATTGGGCATGCTACATTTCTATTATCAATTCATTTGTTTTTAACAATGCATGTCATTTCATTATATTCCTATCATTAATCTCATCCCATCAATTTTTATTTATATGATAGGAACTGGCTAAGTGACTCTAAAAATATGTTAATGGCTCAATTTTAAGAGGGAGCCAGAGAGAGAGACAAAGATCGAGAGACTGACTTGTAATGCTAGGTCTCCTGCTGTTCGCATCTTCTATTCAATATTTTAAGTCAATAATACGAATACAATCACATCAGGAATTATTATACAATTTATCAGTAATGTGAATTGGCTGGGTTACTGAATAAGGAAGAACAGTCAAAATCCTAAAAGGACTTCACAGGGAGACTCACAGTCCTAATAGCTTATATTTAATAGGAATAAAATGTATTCTACATGTGGATCTTAAAACACCAATGTTACAAAAACTTGGTAAGAAAGATATGGCTTGGGATAAAAATAAAAATAAAAATGAATATTAGAAGTAGTAATAGTTGGGTTTGGATTTAATTGTGCATAAAGAATTTTTGGCAGCAATATGAAGCTATGAAAAATTAGAAAATATGAACATAGGCTACCTTTTTAGAAAAAAGAAGTAGGATGTGCAGATCATTGTGTATTAGAAAGGTCAGACCATACCTGTGCATTTGCTCTGAGGCACATACACGAACCAGGGTTTATAAAGAGATGAATGGTTAAGAAAGTCAAAGAATCTAAAATCAGGTTTATTTAATTTTTAAAGTATTTTTAACATCTACTGCATGCCCGGTGTTGTGTTAAGTATTGGGAAATAAAAAACATGCTCTTGCTATAAAGAGGTTTATAGTCTAGTATCTAGGAGCAGAATAAGGAAAAAAATTATAATAGTGACATACAAGAGCTTTCTAACTTCTAAAACTATCCAAAGACTGTACCTGATGGAAAAGTAATGCATTCTCCTTTACTAGAGGTTTTCAAACACAATATCCATGGGTATATATCATCTGACTCAACTGTAAAGAAGTTCAAGCAGCAGATGTCTTTTGTCTTCAAGCTTTTTTCAGATTTTATCTCCTATCTGAATTCAACAGAGGAAGAGACCAGGGTTGATAAAGAAATCTCACAGTATCTGCGCTTCTACGTTGACACTATTCACGTATATGGCAAGAAGGCAGAAGTGTACTATTAGGTCCACAATGTGAGCAGAGATGTTGGTCTGGAGATATGTAGAATACGTATGATGAGGATGAAAGGCCCAGTATGACTAGAAGAAGGCATTTGTATTGGAGGGTAATAAGACACAAGGATGGCATGGTAGTTTGGGATTTAGAAGAGATAGATTTTTTTGTTTGTTTGTTTGTTTGTGTTTTTTTTTTTTTTTTGCAGTCTATGGGCAATGTCCCATATGGAACAGTCTCAGTATAAGGAAAGTGAACATTTTCAAGGGAGGATATTGTCTTGCTCATTATAAATGGTTGGTTTTACAAAGAAGATAATGAGCGCCGGGCGCAGTGGCTCAAGCCTGTAATCCCAGCACTTTGGGAGGCCGAGACGGGTGGATCACGAGGTCAAGAGATCGAGACCATCCTGGTCAACATGGTGAAACCCTGTCTCTAGAAAAAATACAAAAAATTAGCTGGGCATGGTGGTGCGTGCCTGTAATCCCAGCTACTCGGGAGGCTGAGGCAGGAGAATTGCCTGAACCCAGGGGGCAGAGGTTGCATTGAGCTGAGATCGTGCCATTGCACTCCAGCCTGGGAAACAAGAGGGAAACTCTGCCTCAAAAAAAAAAAAAAAAAAAAAAAAAGAAGATAATGAAAGGAGGGAGACTATGGACTATGCAAGTATATGAAGTATATGTACGGTCTAATTAGGAAATATTTTGATATTTGACCAACAGTAAAACAGTGAAATTATGAAACAAGGCTTACACAAATGATTTCAACTTCATGGACAAGTTAAAATAATGTGTCATCAGAAAACATGAAACTGGAAGAAATACCACCTTTCAAAGGATTTTTTAGTGTTTGTATCTCTGATTTTACTTTCTTTTTCTTTCTCCTTATTCTAGCACTCTGCTGAGAGCCAATGTCCTCCATCTAGGCATTCCTGTTTTTCAAAGTAGATACATACTTAAGAGGTTATCTCTGAACGTACACAGCAGAATAAAATGTATTGCAAATTTAATCAATAATAATAGAATAAATATTTCCTTAGCTGCTATTGCACAATGTAAGTGTTTTATAGTAACTGTTTCACAAATTTATGCCACTCATCCATTAAGCCAATATGCAGAAATCCAATAAATTAAATGCAATACTTTACAGATTCACATTTGTGGTTCATTACTAACTATCTCATTCTGATAATGGTAAAAGTCAGGTTGTTTTCCTCAGTTTAAACTGACAGTAATTACTATGAGTGATCCCATTGTCTTTTACAGTTTACTCTTGACATTTTATTTCAATTTTATTAAATTATGATTGACTATCAAATTATTCCCAAGATTACTCTAATTTATAATGAACAGATCATTTTTCATGGCTTCAAAAGGAAAATTAACCTAATGGAATTAATGAAAACGCTGGTCAATCTCCACGATATTAACAAATGCATTCAAATGTCATAAATATCCTTTTATATATTTTTCCTGAATAGCTGTATGGCAGTGGTAGTGGCGTGTGTGTGTGTGTGTGTGTGTGTGTATTCATGTGTGTGTGCATGTGTGTACACCTGAGTACATGCAACATTCATTTCTTTAATAGTTTAGTAGACAAATGTCAATTTCCTGTTTAGCATTTGGGTTATATGATATGGGTTCTGGGGTCAGACAGACTTAGGATCAATATTTCATCATTTCTCAATTGTAGCAATTTACTTTAACTTTTTCAAAATCAGTTTCCTGAACTTGTAAAATTAGAACAATAAAAGATCATACCTCTGATGATCAGTTTTACATGTGAATATGGTTAGGCTACAATCCCATTAATTCAACCAACACTGATGTAGGTGCTGCTGAGAAAATATTTTGTAAACCATATTAAAGTTCATAATTAATTTAAGTAAGGAAGATTAGCCTGGATAATCTGGGTGGGAGGGATTCGATCTGGTAAGAGGGCTTAAGAGCAGAGCTGAGGCTTTTCTGAAGAAGAAATTCCATCTGTAGATTGCAGCTTCAGTTTGTACCTGAGAATTCCAGACCATATTTTCTGATAGCCTGCTGTACAGATTTTGGACTTGTCTTATCAGCCACCATAATTGTGTGGTACAATGCTTTGCAATAAATTTCTTAATATCAAGCTTCTACAAGTTCTGTTTCCCTGGTAGAACTATGACTGACATTCTGCCCCACAGCATTTTTTTTTTTAAGAAAGAAAGAGAGAAAGAAAGAAAAAAATAATAATAAAATTAAAAAAAGAATAAAGGAGAGGAAGAAAGAGAAAGAGGAAGAGGGAGAGAGAACGGGGCTGTTGCTTTATTGCCCGGGCTAGAATGCAGTCTACAAATGGGTATGCCTATAATTGTGCTTAATAATGGAGACATGAAAAAAATAAGGGAAGAAAATAACAAACAAGCAGCCAACCAATATTTCATTTAAATCTATAAGTAGGTATGATATAGTACTGATAAGAGTGTATATTTTGTGTATCTAAAGTGGAGAGTTCTGTAAATGTTAATTAAGTTTACTTGTTCCAGATCTGAGTTCAAGTCCTGGATATCATTATTAATTTTCTGTCTCATTGATCTGTCTAATATTAATGTTGAAGTCTCCCACTATTATTGTGTGGGAGTCTAAGTCTCTTTATAAGTCTTATATATCTGTGTATTCCTGTATTGGATGTGTATATATTTAGGATCTTTAGCTCTTCTTGTTGCATTGATCCTTTTATCATTATGTAATGTCCTTCTTTGCTTCTTTCAATCTTTGTTGCTTTAAAGACTATTTTATCAGCGGTAAAAATTGTAGCTCCGCTTTTTGTTTATTTATTTATTTTTGCTCTCCATTTGGTTGGTAAATCTTTCTCCATCCCTTTGTTTTGAGTCTTTGTGTATCCTTGCATGTGAGATTTTTTTGCATGTGCATTTTTTATGAGGATATAAACCAAGTGACTGGCACAAAGTGGTAATGTTATGAGAACAAAAATGTTAAATACTTTAAAGAATTATAAGTTGTTCTTAGAATTTATAGAGTACTAATTTTTAACTTCTCTATATAAAAAAGTGGTAAGACCAATAAGACATAAATATCATTTACCAATCAAAGAGAGGCAAGAGTGCGCCTATAAACCTGTAGGACACTGTCAAGAAATTAGAGCATCAAAGTCTCTAGTCCTCCATCAATTCTATTTTTGTTTTTATTTTTTCTCATGGGAAGATTTATTCCATATCATATTGGTTGATCTTTAGGGATTAGTAAGAGCTAACTCACCTCTAATGTTTCAATCCTTCAAATTTATGAAGTCTCAATATTCTTGGAGAAATTCTAAATGATCCTGGATGCCTTCAGAAGTTTATATAGACAATGTAAAGCACATGGCATTCATCTTGTTTAATTTTTTTCTTTGGATATTAGGAGGCTCAGAACCAAATATTCAACTCGATTTTAGCCCCAGAAAGCCCGTTTTATATAGCTGTTAAATATAAACTAATCACACTTTAGAGAATATCTTACAAAAATAATTATTTTCATTCAATAACCATTGAATTCAAACTAGCCTTTCAGACAGACACCCTTCTCTTTGGGAACAGTAAGTCCACACATGGCATACGTCACGATTCTTACCTAACAGTTCCTATGAGACTCAGATCCACAAACTAGAAAAATCCCAGTTAAACTACACATTAGACCAAATAGGCCCATCTAGAATTTAAAAAGTATTTCACCTAACTGCTGCTAAGTACACATTCTTTTTTATCAGTACATGAAACATTCGCAAGAGTAGACCATATTTTATGCCACAAAACAAACCTCAATAAATTCAGAAAAGTAGAAATCACATCAGTATATTTTCTGACAACAATAGAATAAAACTAGAAATCAATAACAACAAGTACCTTGGAAACTACACAAGCGCAAAAAAAATCAGGCTGGGAAAAGCCCAGCACTTTGAAAGCCTGAGGCAGGAGGATCACTTGAGCCCAGGAGTTGAAGAGCAGCCTGGGTAACATGGCAAAAACATGTCTCTATAAAAATTTTTAAAAATTAGTTGGGCATGGTAGCACGTGTCTCTAGTCCCAACTACTTGGAAGGCTGAGGTGAGAGAATTGCTTGAGCCCAGGACATCAGGGTTATAGTGAGCCATGACTGTGCCACTGCACTACAGCTCGGATGACACAGCAAAACCCTGTCTCAAAAAAATAAAAATAAAAAAATTCAGCAACATGTTCTAGAATGATTAATGGATAAATAAAGCAATTTAAAGGGAAATTGAAAACTTTCTTGAAACAATTGAAAATGGAAATACAATACCAATATCTATGTAACACAGCAAAAGCAGTACTACAAGAAAAGATATAATAATAAATGTCTGTATCAAAAAAGTAGAAAGACTTCAAATAAACAACTTAACAATGTACCTCAAGGAATTAGAAAAACAATAACAACCCAAAAACCAAATTAGTAGAAGGAAAGAAATAATAAAAAACTAAGCAGAAATAATGAAATTGAAACTAAAAAAAAAATCCCACAATATAGGAGATCATCTGGTAATGGTAGGACATGACAAAAAAGTACAGAAGATCAACAAAACAAAAAGCTGGCGTTTTAAAAAGAGAAGCAAAATTGACAAACCTTTAGGTAGAATAAGAAAGAGAGAGAGAGAGAGAGAGAGAGAGAGAAAAGGCCCAAATAAATAAAATCAGGAACCAAAAAGAAATCATAACAATTGAGACTACAAAAATACAAAGAATCATTAGAGTATTATGAACAACCATACGCAAAGAAATTGGAAAACTTAGAAGAAATGGATAAATTCTCGGACATACAAAACCTACCAATATTGAACTATGAAGAAATAGAAAATGTGAAGAAACCAATAACTGGTAATAAGATCAAGGCCATAATAAAATGTCTCCCACCAAGGAACAGCCCAGGACCCAATGGCTTTACTGCTGAATTCTACCAAACACTTGAAGAAAAACCAATACTAATTCTATTTACATTCTTCAAAAAATGGAAAGAAAGAAAATACTTCCAAACTCATTCTATAAGGCCTGAAGACAAAAACAGGACAAGGACACACCAAAAAAAGAAAATCACAGGCCAGTATCACTGATGAACACAAATGCAAAAATCATTAAGAAAACACTAGCAAATCAAATTCAACAACATATTTAAAAGATCATTCACCATGATCAAGTGTGATTCATCCTTGGGATGCAAGGATGATTCTACATACACAGGTCAATAAACGTGATACAAAGACACAAGAACAAAAACCACATGATCATTTCAATAGATACTGAAAAAGTATTAGAGAAAAATCCAACATATCTTTACAATAAAAAAGATCCTCAATGAACTGGGTATAGAATGAACATTCCTCAAAAGAATAAAATGCATGTATGCCAAACCCACAGCCACTACTACACTAAATGAGAAAAAAAAAAAAATGAAATTTTCTCTAAGATCTGTAACAAGACAAGGATTCCCACTTTCACCACCTTTATTCAACATAACAATAGAAGTCCTGGCCAGAGCAACTAGGCAAGAGAAAGAAATAAAGGGCATCAAAAATGGAAAGAAGATATCAAATTCGCCTGTTTGCAAGCAATATGATCTTAGACTTAGAAAAAACTAGAGTTCACTAAAGAACTGTTAAAGCTTCCACTTTTAAATGTGAATAACAAATTTACTGACCTATGTATTTGTATTTTATATTTGTATTCGACATATAACCTAAAGTTGTGTGTTCTGCAATGAATCTCATCTGATATGTGCATAGTAGCAAAAATGTGAATAACAGGCCTAGGAGGGAATCCAAAATGAATAAAACATAAACATTATCTTTGACAAAATCATAAGGCTGAAATGCATGCTACATTAACACGTCCTGAATAAAAGAAAAAAGTGAGGAAACAAAGCCTCGTTAAAACTCATAGAGCCAGAGTATACCACAAACCTTTCAACCCATAAACAGTATATCTGTGACTAGATTGGTTATTACTGCTAAGCAAAATTCTTTTATCTAAATATCCATTTCTTGATTAAATCTGTCAGTAGACTGGCCAACACTCAAACAATATTCAAATCCTCCCAATTTCAATTAGCGACTGTTCTATTTGTATAGATATGCATTATATTTACATATAAAATTAAATTAGCAGTGACAAATACTTTTCAAAGCATGATATTTTGGGGATTCCAGATATTATCTCTAGTAATTTTATTTAGAATAACACTTTACAAAAGAATAAAATTAATGGACATATATTTTTGTGTTTCAGTCAACAAAGAACCTTTGTAGTTTGATTCTTATTCAGGATCCGAATTTATTGCTGCTATTGATCTGCTAACTTATTATGAATTCAGTAAGGTTTATTTTTTACATCACAACATTAAAAGTTTTCTCAAAACCAGTTGGCTTTTGATGACATTCTTAATGCTAAAATATGTAACCTAGGCATATGCAGAGTGAAACTTATAAGATGGCTTTATGCATATACGACATACAGAAAAACAATATGTTTATTCTGAAATTATGAGACAGAATGGTATGGTGTTAGTACAAACTATAAACTAATGGGTTATTTAATGACATAGTCAATATTTGTGTACCCAATCTAAGGAATATTCATTCTATCTGTACTAATTTTTAAATGATGAAAACTAACGAGAAATTTCTAAAGAAACACAATTAATTTTTTAAAAATGGACAAAATATAAAGTGAATGAATTCATTAACAATGACAAAAGAAGAGGACTAAGCTTAAATAATCAAATAAAGGAAAACATCAAGATTAAGGGGAGAAAACAAGAAAGGCGAGTAAGAGATAACGAGAGGGCAATGAAAAGAAACAAAATAGAAATGATGGAAATGTCAGATAGTTTAACAGGCAAAGTAAATGGCAGGAGCCTTTACAGAAATTGCATTTTCACCCTCCCGCACACATAGCCAAGAGGAAGAAGAACTGTTTGCAGCCACCTAAAGTGAGGAAAAATTGAACTTGAGCATGGAATAGAGAGGGACCGAAGAAGACTCGTCTGGAAGCAATGGTGATGTGGATGGACAGAAAAATCATGACTGTCGAAGGAAAAATAATAAAAGAACTGAATCTTTCTTGATAGAAATGACCACTTATTGACTGAATATCATCATGGTTAGCATCATTGGTAAGGACAAACTTACTGCGTGCCAAGTAACTAGTAAGAAATGTTTGTTGACTTCTCACTAAACCATTTTAGTGTCTCTCTCTCTCTCTCTCTCTCTCTCTCTCTCTCTCTCTCTCTCTCTCTCTCTGTCTCTCTCATCAAGATTTTTGTAAAAAGGCCCATGTCAGAACGGTACGGTGTTCATCAGTACAAACCACATAAACTAATGGATTGTTGTTAGCTCTATTCTTGATTACTCAAACACTTTACTCAGACAAGCATTAAACTATAGGGGATCACCAACTTTAAGATGAAACAATTAGCAGTTTAGATAGCATGAAACTAAAACTGGTTTTAAAAGATATTGAAATAAATGGCATAATGTATCTTCTTCAATTATTACATTTTCTCCAGAGTCAGAAAAGAATGCTACACAGTTTTAGTGTGGAGGGAAATTAGTCCAAAAGTTCTCCCTTTTTTTATATAGAAAATAATATAAGCAAGCTGGAAAAAAGCAAAAGCTGCATAAATGACACTGAAAATGAATTCAAATTATGAATAAATTAATACCTACATTTATGTTAGAAAACTGACAGTGCAGAAAAATAACATAATGAAATATTCTTAACAAAATAGTAAAAAAAAAAATTCCTGAAAAATAATTGTCACGTAGCTCCTACATGGTAGAATATTAATTACTGTCAACAGCTATTCTTTCAATCTTTTCGTTAAATTTAGGAGGTAGCAATTCTTAATGAGCAAAATATACTTAAATGATGTTTTAAAGATGTTGGAAATTATTGAATTAGTCTAATATGGGTTAAATTAGAAATATCTGCAAACCTAGGAGCTGGAAAAAAAAAATTGCAGAGGACAAAAACATCAAACATGAAAAGCAAGTTATGTGATCGACATGCAGGAAATTGTACATCTAACTGACAAATTGGCGGTAAATAAATCAGAGGATTGTGGGGATTTTCCAAAATGTATGCAAAAATTCAATTATGAAATTTAGTATCAAGACACACAATTTACTTCTAAATGTGGGGAACTCCTCAAAATTACTCACATTATCAGGGTTATGTTGCCTCATGCCCTATGGGCATAGCATTGCATACCTCAAATATTGGAGGATTTGCTGTTTAAAAGTAATAAGTATTTTCCAAACCTTACAAAAGCCAGATGGCATTTTTAAATGGAATACTGTTTGCAGTTCCAATCACTGAGAAGGTAAGAGAGTTGTCTACGTCCAGTCTGTTTCACTGATTAAATTACAAGCTTCTAGACGTCCCAGACGTTGCACAAGTGCATACTACTCTCTGTGGTCGTATCATTAAAAATCTCATTTAGCATTTTCCCAATAAAAGTTTCATGAACAAAAGAATAAAAATGGAGACATTTGTACTAAAATAATAAAGGAGTTAAGTACTCGGTTAAACTACATGCATTAGGCCATTCCTGCATTGCAAAGGAATACTTGAGACTGGGCCATTTATATGGAAAACAGATTTAATTCGTTCATGGTTCTGCAGACTTTACAGGGAGCATGATGCTGGCATCTGCTCGGCTTCAGGGAGGCTTCAGGAAGTTTACAATCATGGCGGAAGGTGAAGGGGGAGCAGGTACATCACATGGCAAGAAAAAGGAGCAAGAGAGAGTGAGGAAGGAGATGCCATACACTTTTTTAAATGACTGGATCTTGTGAGATCTCACTCACTAATGCAAAGGCAACACCAAGCCATGAGGGATCCGCCTCCATGATCCAAACACCTCCAGCACTGGAGAATCCAACTCAACTGATTAGATTCTCCATCATCAAATGAATCAATCATTCAAATGATTCGATCATACTGGTTGGGTACAAGGGCTAGAATCCAAGCCATGTGGTTGAATTCAAGATCACTGGTAATTTCGAGAACCTGGCCAAAGACTCTAAATCTGAATTAAGGAGAGAAACTCAAATGTGTAAACAGGGCACAAGTGTGGGGAAAAATAGGGAATAGTGACCACTTGGTTATTGCCCCACACCTTTTCTCTAACACACTAGAATCCTCATTATGAGATCAGGAAAAGAGATTTGGGCACGGATAAACAGCAGCTTCAGCTGGGTCTGGAAACCTAGTCTGCAAAGGTGATTAAATGTAAATCCTCACTAGCTGAGATGAGATTAGGAGATAGATGCACAAAACTGACAAATTCTTGTATTCTGTGTTCTCATTTCTACTTTCTTTGCCCTCAACTATGCTATGACCTGAATCTATACACCTTGTGAATTAAGCAGAGACATAAATAAATGCAGTTTTATGTGTGCCTGAGCATTCACCTATTTCTTCCTAAATGTATATATAATATCAGTTAATGTTTACCTTCCATAAATAATGGTAAACTCTACTTGTATTTTCAAACTGAATCTGAAAATGTCAAGATAATGTTACAAGGAACAGCTACTGAAACAGGATACAAAGGGAAGTAATATAGCATTTGCAACTAATGTCATTATCAGATAGGCAGATTTCACATATGGGAGCTGGGAATGAAAGACCTCAATGACTATAGTTTGGAGTAAGAATAGTGTTTATGTTTTGCAGTGTACCATAGTCCCACCAGACCTTAATTTTCCATTTAGAAACTGCAAATGTACTTTTACAAGGATATTTGAGCTCTTCTGAATTTTCACAGGTTAGAAAACATTTCATTAGTGAATGGAAACATAGGAACTCAAACAATAAGACACAAGCAAAATTAAATGGAAATTGAGGCTTAATGAAGCATAGTCCAAATAAAGACAGTATAAAATAAGCATTTAAATGGAAGTTAATCAATAAAATGAAGATTGTTTTCTCAAGAATGAAAGAAGTAAAGCTGTTAAATTTTCTGCATTTAGTAAGTTTAGAACCATATGGCTATCTTAAGTCTATCTAAAGGGAATTCACTGAAGAGACACAGTACACTCTGATACTTTCCTGAAGGCACTAGTTAGTCTAGATATTAAAAGAAATGAACTCATTAAATTTACCTCATATGGGAATTGTCACACATAACGGCACTAGAGAAAACAGGTAAATCTACATGCTTAATTTTAATGGTATATCAAGCAATATGGTACTGTATTTCTCACAAAAGGCAACTGTATGCAAAGGACTGATTAAACCTAATAATATACATTTCAAAAGAAATCATCTAAAACCTAAGGAAATGTCCAACATCTTGCTATATTTTTTTAAAATAGTGCTTTCTCTTCGTAATAGCAAAGACGTAGAATCAACGCAGTTGCCCATCAACAGTGGATTGGATAAAGAAAATGTCGTATACATATACCGTGGAATACTATGCATCCATAAAAAGGAATGAAATCATATCCTTTGCAGCAACATAGATGCAGCTAGAGGCGAATTAATGCAAGAACAAAAAAAATCAAATAGTGCATGTTCTCACTTATAAATGATACTAAGCATTGGATTCACATGGACATAAGGATGGACAAAGTAGACACTAGGGACTACTAGAGGGAGGAGAAGGAGCAGAGGGCAAGGGCTGAAAAACTACCTACTGGGTACTAGGCACAGTACTTGGCTGATGGGATCATTCATACCCAAACCTCAGCATCATGCAATATACTCACGTAACAAACCTGCACATGTATCCCCTGAATCTAAAATAAAAATTGAAATCTTTTTAAAAAAATATTGCTTTAACCACTCCAGCCTGGGTGACAGTGCGAGACTCCGTCTCAAAAAAAAAACACATTGCTTTAACCCAGGCATCCCCAGACTTTTTACACAGGGGGCCAGTTCACTGTCCCTCAGACCGTTGGAGGGCCGCCACATACTGTGCTCCTCTCACTGACCACCAATGAAAGAGGTGCCCCTTCCTGAAGTGCAGCGGGGGGCCGGATAAATGGCCTCAGGGGGCCACATGGGGCCCATGGGCCGTAGTTTGGGGACGCCTGCTTTAACCTATAAAGCACACCAGTACTCTCTGTTTACTAAGGTTATTCAGCAAGCATTGAAATATATTTTCCCTCTGGGTGGATTATTAAGTATTTTAAAAATAAACTACACGCATTTTATCCTAATTTATTTAATGAAACTCACAAAGCACTTGAGAGAGGGGGAAAAAATTAAAATGCTGCAAAATAAGATAGAGATACTCCTTAAAGGTACAATTATAAGAATGCCATGTATTAAATAATTCCATAATAAATAAATCATATTTACATTGAATTATACATCCGTGTAATATATTAAATGTGAATATTAAATAAATCATACTTGATATGAATTTCTAAAAGTTCTCTAATCTGTATCAGTGGCATCCCGAAAACTAGTTAACAAGAGTTGCCTAGAGATTTGGATTCTGTTCTCACCAGATAAAACTTTGATCTCATAACTCTTCTTACCTGGGAAATCTGTCTCAAGAGGGAGAATTCCCAAGTGAGAAAAACAGAGCTCATTGTCCTGAATACATAAAAATTTAACTGGACTCTCAATCTTTCTCTGGAAAACCAAGAGATTTAGTGATTTCTTCAGTACTGCAATGCAATAATGCCAGTGCAAAAAGAAAAAAAAAAGCAGCTCTATTTCAATTCTCACTGAAAAATAATAATAAATCAAAGGAAAAATGATCAAACTTAGGCTGGAAATGAAGCATGGCTGTGTTCAAGCTTGTTTCAACATTACCAGGCAATGTCTATAATGCTTGACTTCTTAAGCTTAACGAATGTCACATTTTAAGAAGTCCAGCACCCCCACACAACTGCACTAGGCACGCTAAATAATAAGAGACCATATGTAGTAGGCAGAATAATGTCCCCCACATAGAGGCCCACATCCTCATCAGTAAAATCTATCAACATTTCCTTTTATATGGCAAAGGGACTTTGAACATGTGATTAAGTTTATAGGCTTTAAAGCAGGGAGGTTATCCTGGATTATACAAACGGTCTAAAACTGATAACATGAGTCCTTAAAGATGAATAATCTTTTATAGCTGCAGTTAGGGAGAAAAGAGACAATGAAAGAAGATTCAGAGTGATGTCACGTAAGGACTTGACTGATAATTGTTGCCTTTAAAGATAGCAGAAGAGATTGTGAGCCAAGGAATGTGAGAAACTTATGGAAGCTGAAAAAGACAAAGAAATGGATTCTTTCCTAGAGCCTTCAGAAATAAATGAGGCCTTACAGACCCTTGATTTTAGTCAAGTGACACCTGTGCCAGATTTCTGACCTATGGAACTATAAGATAATAAATTTGTGTAGTTTAAGCCACTGTTTGTTGTATTTTTTGTGGCGGCAATAAAAAATTACACTTTGCAAAAGGCTAAGAGCAGGTGAATCATTTAGAAAATGAAAGAAGAATAAAAAACACATGTAAATGTGAATAAGACTTCACTTAACGGTTGTGAATAAGACTTCACTTATGGTTACAAAATAACTCAGAAGTTAGGTGATAGTGTTATTTAATATTGTTGTCTCATAGTAGAATTTGATGTTAAGATCAGAATGAGAATTAAGATAAGAAACTGTAACCTAGACTCAGTGTAACTGCGTATTTGTCATTCCAAACGTACCTGACATTTACCAATGCAGACATGTAAAGTTAGAAACAGAAACAAAGATGATTACAGGGGTTTGGTATGTTAGTTTAAATACTGTAAGATTTTATAGTGACACTTTTAGAAAATAATGAAGTTATTAGTCAACTAGACTTATTAAGATAATGGTTATGACCACGACTGAATAAGATGATAGACAGGATACAGACTTATCTAGAATGCTCCCATTTTGGCCATCATTAGTAGGAAATAAAACTTTTCATTGCAACTGAAACTCTTGAGTGATTTTGCTTAGAGAAGAAATAATAAGTGATTACAATCTAAATTTATTTGTCATTCAACATCTTAAAAAAAAGGAATGTGTTATTATTCTAGCAACAGAAACAACGCAATTAAACACTGCTAGATGAGATGCAATTGTCTCATAATGAGAAATTAAGAAACTAAATAGAGACATTACCTGTGTAATTGTAGGCAAATGAGCACTGTATGTCTAATATTTACTTGTTCTATACAATTAGCCCTTTTTTGTTGGATTATTTGGATCCATCAATGAGTGATAATTTGAGGCTAATCAAATACAAGGGACTTTCTGTTTCTGTAAAAATGGTGACACATACTGAAGTAGAAGTTTGATATGAAGTACAGAGCTTTTAACATAGCTGTTGCAGAAATTAATCAGGTACTCCATGTTTCACTTAAGTGAGGAAAACGTTTTATCAAAATAACTTTATTACAATTAATTCACCTTTGGCAGAGAGCAGTGTTCTATTTATAGCTTGTGATAGCACAGTTAAATAGCAGACACTTTTGATATGCTTCCATTCAATATGGGATGAATTAGAATACTCAGTCATTTCAAACTGCTAAAGGCATTCAGATAAGGAGATATGTATACTGAAATTAGAATTTAATTAGAACACTGAGGTGAACATTCAAAAGTGTATTTGAAAGCATCATGTTTTCAATGTAATGGTTCTGACTTCTTTAATTTCTTCATTATATGATGCTTGTTGCCCACAAGGAATTTACAACCTAATGATGAAAACATAACAATCACATATTTATTTATAACTGCTGACAATTACAATAAGTGCATACAAATGACTGCAAGTGGTAAGAAACGCATTTATAAACAACTACAGCTGCAAAAGACATATTCAGACTATATATACACTCATTTGAGGTATATATACTTCAAATGAGTAACTGTTTACTTGAATTTCAAGAGACTTACATAGGGATACGTATGGGTATGTGTAAATATCTGCTATTTGTATGAAGGATGCAAGGTCAAACAACTCCCTTTGCTAAAGGAAATGCCAACATATTGTAGAATAAAAAGAAAAGGTTAGAAAAGAAACAAAAATAAGGAAGAACAATGTCTTAACGATTCTGTAGCTTGAAATAGAAAATCATAATAGGTATAGTATTCAAAGTATTTGGTGAGTTACTTCCATTTTTGTCAAATTATCTTTGATTTGTTTTTGCTTTTTATTTTTGAGACTGTCTCCCTTTGTCACTCAGGCTGGAGCACAGTGGTGCAGTCTTGGCTCACTACAACCTCTGCCTCCCCAGTCCAAGCGATTCCTCTTAATCAGCCATCTGTGTAGCTGGGATTACAGGCACGTGCCACCACACATGGCTAACTTTAGTATGTTTTTGTAGAGATGGGGTTTTGCTATGTTGACCGTGCTGGTCTCGAACTCCTGGCCTCAAGTGAGCCACCCACCGCGGCCTCCCAAAGTGCTGGGATTACAATTGTGAGCCATCACCCTGCACCCATGCCTGGCCTCAAATTACCTTTTATATGGCTTTTTTTTTTTAGTTTTAATTTTATTTTAATATATTGACCATGTATTCATACATTTATCCAATAATTTTTATAGAGTTCCTATGTAAACATGCCTGGAACTGTTTTAGACAGTAAAGATACAACAATTAAATGAGAAGTGTCCTACCCGCTTGAAGTTGAGAAAGTCAGAAAAACTGTTAAACAAGGATGAAACCACCATATGGTATCAAAGATTAATAAGTGCTATGTAGAAAATTAAATAAGGTGATCTTTGAACTTCTTTAGCTGTATTGGTCAGAGAAGTTATCTCTAAAAGGCTAACAATTAAGCTGAAACCTAAATCCACTCAAATGCCATTCTGGTAGCTGTACAGACCTTTAAAGAAGGAATTTTTATATAAGAAACCATAGGCCTAATAAAAGCATCTCCTATTGCATAGTATTAAGCCTGTACTAGTAAGTATCTGCACAACCATTAGTTTACATGTTATTTTAACTACAAAATGTTGGTGGCAGATATCATAATAAAAACTTCTAAGAGGAAGTTTAAATAATAGAAAATAAATCCTGCTATAAATAACATTATAATGATGTAATTCGGCAAATCGCTAATTAAAACAGAACGATACATTTTTGTAAGAAATTATTCTTTGAAGAAAAAAATGTTTACTTGCTTACTTGTACATTGGGTTAAAATGAAGAAAACATCACATTTGTAATTTTGTGAAATCACTAAAAGATGAATTCGTAGAAAGCTAACAAAACTTTTAATCATTTTTGTCGAGTCTAACATTTTTTAAAATAATTTTTTGTTTTCGTTAGCATCTTATGGTTAACCAAACATTACATGTAGTAAGATCTTCATTAATACTTGTCTTGTATTCCATTTCTTCTTTTTTCCCCTTGCCTTTCTTCTTATCTCCAGCTTTACCAAAATGTAATTGACAAAGATTTATATATGTACAGTGTACAATGTAATGTTTTGAAGTATGTATTTTCAAATTATACCCCAACATATAGATAAAATAAACCCCCTGTGGCTGAGATGCTCAAGTTGAAGCAGAACTGGGAGGCCACAGCCAAAGGAGGAGGTAGTCACATACACCGTGTTCTCAGAAAATGTTGCAGAAATGTCATGAGACTCCCCTTTCTGCAATCAAGCTAAACCAGTTCCTGATATCAATCCCAAAATAGACTAAAGCTGGAAAATCCTCACATGATGAACAAATGATCGGCTAGAGTCAGAAAACAAAGACAGATTGGTGGTTTTAGGCTCAAATGTCATCTAATCAAGATTCTGATCTGTCTCCCCAGTCTTGCAGTTTTTGCCTTTATAATCTTTAACTCTCCAGCCTCTCCTTGGAGCGCACTTGCTCTGTCCCAAAGGCTGCGTCTCCCCAACCTACAAATGTATTTAGGAAAATTAAGCTTTCCTTTCTGCCTCCACAAATTTCATGGTCTTTTGTTAACAGTATACATCATGAAATAATGACCAGATTCAAGCTAATTATATATCCACCACCTCTCATAGTTATGTTTGTGGTGAGAACATTTAATATCTGTCTTGTCCATTTCCAAATTTATACATTATTATTAACTAAAGTCACTCTGCTGCACAATAGATCTGCAGAATTTATTTATTGGCTTCTGTTGTTTCTATGTGTGCATGTATCAGTAAGGCCTGTACTCTGATGTATGAAGATGAGCTGTATGATTCCATAACGTCTTTCCTTGTTGAATTGTACAATAAAGACACAGGCTTAGGAAAGGACTTGGTTCTGATCTATACACCCTTGTGGAAAAAAAAAAAAAACAGAAGCCCTTAGGAAGACTAAAGATGAAAGGGGTAAAAAAAAGATAATTGCAAAAAGAGAAGCCAAAGAATAATGCGTAAACGGATGTAAAAGAAAGATACTAGAAGAGGGTTACACAATACTCAGTATCAGACGTGAATGCCATGTCCTGCAGAAGGGACCTTGTCAAGGAAAGATGGGTATGGAAATCCAGCCCATGACCCACTCAGTGAGCTACATCTACCCAGAAGATGGGATTTCTTATGCCCTTTTTAATTACTATAGCAAGCCATTAGGCTGAATAGATTGGATTTTCTCCTTCAAACATCACATCGGGGTGTTCTTCGGCATTCGGTTGCTAAACCACCACATGCTAGATTATTTTTACCCAAATAAAAGCGTAACACTAGACAGTAAGTGGTTATAGTGGTAACAACTCAGTTTTTAAGTAGTTCTCAGCCCTGGCCTATTACAGTTGCAAACAGCTTGCAGCATATTGACCAGTGCATTTCTGTGACCACATTCATCAATAGCATGCATGCCCATCTTCTTTTCACTCCCCATGAGCAACATTTGTACATCTCTCATTCAATACACTTAAGATTTCCATTGATTGATTCACTTAATCTGGCAAGAACAGCACATTCACAGGCCAGTTCAAGAAGAAAAGTGAAACAAATTGTAGAGATAAAAGAAGGTTGGGAAAGGCAATTTATGATATGAATACTGACAACAAAACTCAACAAAACAATTGCTGATAGAGAATTATAACTGGATCTGAGTATATAAAATATGCTCTATTGGATGTAAGCAAGTAAGAGGAGGTAAAGATCAGATGGGAGCTACAGGGAAAAGGCAATCAGGGTTGTAAGAATAGAAAAATGTTCAGGGCAGACTCGTAAATGTTAACAGAGGCAGGATTCATTAATCGCACAGGCATCTGCAAAATAATAGACCTAATTACTGCGCATATTTTAGCCCCTCCCTACTCAAAAGTGTGGTCTACAAATCAGCCTTGTTGCCATCACCTGGGAGCTTGTTAGAAATGCATAATATAAGCTCTCACACCAGACTTACTGAGTCAGAATTTGTTATTTAACAAGATCTCCAAGAGGTTCATGTGTACATTAAAGATTGAAGAGCACAGCTTTGGAGTTCCAGCACTATCATCATGGATACCCTCTTTTTCTAAAATTTCATGAGAATATTTTCCATAGGCTCTCCCCAGTGTATCTCCATAGTACTTTTTCAGCTGACACCACAAATAAATAAAAAGCTGCAGTCTCCATGATGTTTGAGAACTTCTAGCCACTTATCTATAATTACATATCAGAGAAGAGCCGCATCCCACCCTCAGATATACCAAAAGCTTATTTTTGTATAGCACTTGAGAATTCTCAAGTGCCTACTTTCACATTCATTTGTTCATCTCGACAATAGTCTGATGGGAACAGAGAGGTTACAATTGTCCCTTTTATGTATTTTTAGATGAGGAAATAGAGTTAGAGAGACATAGCATCATGCTGAGAGGCAGAAGTGGCAGTCATATAGTCAATGAAAGCAACTCAGGTTTTTAGATTAGTCGTTTGGGCACTCTGTGGGGAGATTTAAATTTCTCCTAAAAAGCAATTCCCTTGAGAGGTGGTAAAATACTGATCTTCTAATTCCATGACAATGATTTTTAATACTGAGGTGCCCACAAAAAATACCAAACGAACACAAACAAACAAAAAACAAACCCCTAATGCCGTGGTCCCATCTTGCAAAGATTAGAATATAGTTGGCCTGCAATGGAACCTGGGCATTCAAATTTATCTACAAGCTTTCCAGGGCATTCTCATATGCAGACAGATTTGAGAATGACTGATCTATTGCAACAGGTTGGTATTGCTGATGTCAATCCCAAGACAGTAACCCTCTAGGAGCATGAATCAGAATCACCTAGAGGGCTTGTTAAAACAAAGATTCTTGGGCCACATTCCTGGAGCTTCAGGTACAAATAATGCATTTTTAGCAAGGTCCCAAGTGTTACTGATGCTGGCCTAATGCAGCGCTTCGCAAACTTTAATGTGTGTACAGATTCCCTGGGGATCTTGTTAATACTCTTAGTCTGCAGATTTGGGGGATGCTGCTGATGCTGCTGGCTCTTGCTCACACTTGGAGTCACAAAGATCTGTTCTGCCTAATGAGAACTAAATGCTTGATGACTTCAAAGAAGTGTGATGATATCAAGGAGAAACAGAAACTGGCTCTAATTCAAAATTTTGACAAGAACAGACACTGACCACAAAAATCAAAAGGTATACATTGCAAGGGTTAATTGTCAAAAGGCTTTAGGTTAAAAAGAAGTCCTCTCATGCTGTTTGTGGTAAATATACAGCACAAATGGACTGTAGACATCACGGAGAAAGTGAGTCATAGGAAGGGTCAGAGTCCTGTGATAAAGATTTTCACAATTAAGAGTGGGGTTAAGGAGGACAGTACTTGAAATCACATAGAGCCAAGACAGAATCCTCTTTGACACTTAGGCTACTTAGGATGAAGAATAGTGCTATATACCTTGCAGAGGTGTATGAGTCTTAAATGGATTAGTGTTTGTAAAATCCCTAGTGCTCCACCTGGCACACATCAAGCATTCAAACAAACGCTAGCTATTATTTTTCACTCAACAAGTATTAACAGACATCTCTTAAGTGAAGTTTTATGTGCTTTGCCAATTGCATCATTCAGTTTCTACTCATTTAGAGATAATGAGTAGAGGCAGAGGATTATTTCATTTCATAATGCATACTGTAATATTATAATAAAGTAAAATACTTCTGCAGCTCATTTTAGTTATTTTCCTAAAGTACAACCAGTATTGGGTAGAATTAACTTTCAGAAATCATTATTTGAACTTTGTTAGCAAAAATTAAAACATTTTCCCAATATTAAAATAGCTTCGGAATAATAATCTAATTCTTGAATTCAGGAAAAGGGTTACACAATGGTTCTTACCTTCAGTTGGGTTAATCCTTTACTGATAGTACAGACATTTGTTTTGTAGTGAGTCATTTAGGTCTAAAGGTAAGGGTCATCTCTCCAGAGAAGTCTCCTAATTGTCCTACTTAATGTTGCTCCTTCCCCCATTGTTTACTCTCTCTTTTTTTATTCCATAACAGTAATCTCAACCTGACTGCACATTATTTATTTTGAATTCGCTTTGTGTTCTCTCTTCCCCACTAAAAAGGAAGCACAAGAAAGCTGAAACCTTATCTGGAATATGCCCATGATATATGTTCCTGCCTCAGGACATTTACACTTCTCTTTACCTCTGCCTCAGATTTCAACATGCACTTTCTCACTTCCTTTAATTCTCTACTCAGACACCAGTTTCTTCCTGGAACACTCTATCTAAAATACCAATACCCATGTTTCCCCTCTGGAACCTCCTACCTTCGTTATGTTGTTGCACTGGTCTTCATTTCACTTACTGTGATCTAACATAGCATTTTTGCTTGTTTATTGTGTGCTATGGTTTGAATGTGTTCCCCAAATTTTGTGTTGGAAACTTAATTCCCTAATTAATATGTTGATCGTATTTGGAGGTGGGGACTTTGAGAGGTAATTAGGATTCAAGTCAAAAGGGTTGGCCCCCATGATGGGACTGGTGGCTTTATTGGAAGAAGAAAAAAGATCTGGGCTGACACACTCTTGCCTTCTCGCCATGTGATGCCCTTCAACATATTAAGACATAGCAAGAGGGCTCTCACCAGATGCCAGCACTATGCTGTTAAAGTTCCCAGCCTCCAGACTGTGAGCTGAATAAACGTTTTAAAAATAAATTACCCTGTCTGTGGTATTTTGTTACAGCAACAGAAAAGGAAATAAGACATTGTGTATCTGTCTGTTTCCAAGAAAAGCAAGATCCAGTAGGAAAACCATGTATATTTTATCCCAAGCACCTAGAACATTAACTGTTACAAAGTAGGTGCTCAATACGTTTTTTTTTTTTAATGGACTACTGGGCCAGGTGCAGTGGCTCATGCCTGCAGTTTTATCACTTTGGGAGGCCAAAGCAGGCAGATTGTTTGAGGCCAGGAGTTCAAGCGCAGCCTGGGAAACATGGCAAAACCCAATCTTTACTAAAAAATACAAAAATTAACCAGGTATGGAGATCTGTGCCTGTAGTCCCAGCTACTGAAGAGGCTGAGGTGGGAGGATAGCTTGAGCCCAGGTGGTGGAGGTTGCAGTGAGCTGAGATCAGTGCCATTGCACTATAGCCTGCCGGATGACAGAGCCAAACCCTGTCTTAAAAAAAAAAAAAAAGAAAAAAGAAAAGACTACAATAGAACTTTCTGCTAGAGCTCACAACAATATTACATGCTTATGCTTATGTTCTGCATCATAAGAATAATTTATTTCTATCTTAGTATATTAGTTACAGCTTCACAGTTGTAGTCTCAGTAGGGGAGGTTATTTCCCTCTTATAATTTTAACTACTATGTGGTGCTGAACATACTACTGTAATGCAAAGAAACAAATTACCTAGAAAATAGCATCACAGAATGTATGACTTTGACTCTAATATGATAGCACATGGACATCACTGACATGATATTTTTCACTGGCTACCTGGGTACCATACTTCCCAGGATAGATAGTGAAATTAATCAATGTGGAAGGCCATACATACTTCCTCAAGTTCACTGAAGCCTTTGCCCATTTTAATTCAGTTCAGTAACTCTCCATTCTGAGATCAAGAGGCTTTCTATCATTTTTGGAATGAAATTTCAGACTCTAAACATATGGGCTTCCAAAATATGTCAGTGAAGAACAAGAGGATTTCAATTACAGTGGCTAAAATAGCTCTGAAAATTGCACTATATTTAGGAATATAGTGTTTTATCCCACTGGCATCTTCTAAATTATTCCATTTTCTTCTCGGATATATCAGAAGGAAACAAGATATAATGAAGGATGTTCACTGGAGTTGAATAAAGGGAACTGACCTTTTTAACTTTGGCATCAGATAAAAGCTATTATCTTGAGGACAGAGTACGGCATCTCTTTCTAACATAAACACAAATACCCTAATATTGCTTGCTTAAGATGTGGAAGCTCTTTACTTTAAGAGCATTATCTTAGTTTTGTCTGAATTGATGGAATAAAATTAGTGTTTAAAATACATTCCGGCCGGGCGCAGTGGCTCAAGCCTGTAATCCCAGCACTTTGGGAGGCCGAGGCAGGTGGATCACGAGGTCAAGAGATCGAGACCATCCTGGTCAACATGATGAAACCCCGTCTCTACTAAAAATCCAAAAAAATTAGCTGGGCATGGTGGCGCGTGCCTGTAATCCCAGCTACTCAGGAGGCTGAGGCAGGAGAATTGCCTGAACCCAGGAGGCGGAGGTTACAGTGAGCCGAGATCATGCCACTGTACTCCAGCCTGGGTAACAAGAGCGAAACTCCGTCTCAAAAAAAAATGCATTCCAAGGAATGGCCATGTGCTGTTAATTGTTGTCCCTGGGTAAGGAGTACATGAAGATTCATTATACTGTACAATCTACCTTTGTATGTTAGGAAAGTCCTGTAATAAAAGTTGAAATGTGTTATAAACAGAAAATGGAATGGCATAAATGTATGAAAATAAGGAACTATGCTTTATCCATAAAATGAAATTCTATGCAGCTTTTAAAAATCAATAGCAGAGATGTGTATTTACTGATGAGCAGCCTGAGCAATATGTTTATTCCATATTGTTAAGTAAAGAAAGCATGTTTTAAAATGCTATTCTTCCTATTATTTGATTTTTCTTTTGAAATGTAATTATTCTATTTAATAAACACTAACTTTGTGCATACTATGTACCAGGAACATTTAAAGTTTTTTAGAAAGCTTAAGTCTAAGTGATTAAATATCTTCATAACAACCCCATGTTTAGTAAATACCAGTATCATACTCAAATGTATAAGATACAGGGAGGGTAAGAAAATTTGTCAAGGTCACACAGCTGGTAAGGGATGATGAGGGAGAGGATGCTGAAACTTGAACCTGAACAATATGCCTTAAGAGCTTTGGTCTTCATTAATATGCCATGCTGCCTCTGTTAATCACCTATGTATAATCAGACACATTTAAATAAACTGAACAGAAAGATGCCTTGAAGGTTATATTCCAAGTTCATACTGGTTAATGATGAGTAGAAGGAACATGGATGGTTTTTTAAAACTAATTTTGTTTATGTTTATATGTAATTGTTCCATATCCTTCAGGTATTACGCATAGAATAGGAAAAATTAAAATGCTTTAAAAGTATAATATGAATGTTAACAAGTTCTTGGTTAATTGTTTTTTAAAAAGGTGATATGGATACATATGAATGTCTTCCTTTTCCTCCCTCTTCATTTAATTGTTCCTGTGTCCCAGAAGCTCAGCCTTTCTTGAATCAATTTGCCTGCAAATATTACTTTGCCATTACCTCCAAAGGCAAAAATCTCAATTACTTTTGCTCCAACCTAGTTAGAGGCCACGATGTGATAATTCACAAAGATGTTGTGATTTAGTTATCTTTTGTCAAGACCATGCAAATAGACTTCTCACATCAGGGTAGTTGCATTTCTTAAGTGGTGGTTAGTTTCCAGGAGGCAGGAAGCAGGAGCAACCAGGTCAGTCAACAGCTCTGCCCACCAAGGGGTGAGGTACGGATAAAATGGACTCTCTTTATGAACACCACATCCCTCAAAACGCCTCTAGGTCTCTTTCAGTTCTCTCTTTCGAAGCAGGCTGTACAAGGCTTGTACAGCCTAGAGCAGATTTTCCACACCAGCACCTCATTTCAGCTAAGTAGGCATTGGCTGTTGGCTCTCTGAGCTTAGAATGCCTTTAGTGCCTCGGTCTACAAATATGAGTCTTTGCCAAGATTCTTGGAACATCCTCTCTGTTACAGAAGTGCATGGATTGCTATTGCCTTGGACTATTAAATCTTACTGGTTTTTGAAATGATTAAAGGTTTGTTGGCTTATGTGAATAAATTTGGAATTAACTGCAGTGACTAAAGTTATACTGATGCAATTAATGCAAAAAGCTTTGTCATATGCCTCCCATTTGTCAATATATCTTCTATACTAAGTCTCAAAGGTTATCATTAATTGACAAATGACTATCATTTTATCTAGTCACGGAAGATGTATTCATTTTTGCCAAATGAAGCAGATAATGTAAAAACAAATTTAAATTATTGGCTGATTTTAGGATATTTGTTTGTTATTTATCATTAAACATCTAATAACATCAACAAAATTTAAAAGTGCGTTATATATAAAACTGAGCGAATCACCAAGCATAATTTGTATTAAGGACACACGCTATTAATATTTACTTTTGCAACAAAGGAAACATAACTAAGAAAGCTGCTAGAGCAAGTAAAAAATTTTTTCAAGGTTAAAAATCGCATTTCATTCAGCCATAAAATGGTAGGATAAAAGTATATGTAATAGTAAACTACTATGTTAATAACGATAACCATTATGTAATATATGAAAAAATTAAGTTTGTAAAATAGATTCCATCGGATAAAAGAAGGAAAAAAGGGAGATGATAAACACCAAAATATTCAGAGATGTGTAGAAATGATGAGATTTCATGTGCAGTTCACATATGCAAGGAATCTAGGTCGAGCACTCCTTATAAGAATCTAGCTAACGCATGATGATCTGAGGTAGAAGAGTTTCCTCCCAAAACCATCCACCCACCTGCATCCGTGGAAAAATTATCTTCCACGAAACCAGTCCCAGGTGCCAAAAGGTTGGGGTCAAAAAAAAAAAAAAAAAAAAAAAAAGAAATGATGAGATTACAACTGATTTTTACTTTTGTGTTTACTTTTATACATAAAATATGGATTACCTTTATTACACATATTCTACCTCTCCCCACCAAAAATAGGCAGTTTTGAAAAGTTTGAAACTTTAATTATACATATTCTTAAAGTTATTATGTATAAATATATCCATGAAAGGCAAAAGTGCCAACACAAGGATTGTATTAAGTGACATAGTGAGTGGAATTGTTGCCTTTCTTTTAAAATGATTTTATTATTTTTAATAAGAATAGGCATAGAAGGATATCAAAAGAGAAGGGGTAGATCAGGCCAGACTGGCACATTCTTTTGGTCATAACTGATGTTGTAAGTCCAAATTCTATTGGTAATTTGTACATAAATAGATCCATACAACGGCATGCATATGTATATTGCTTCAGTTAACTACTCAGTAAACTGTCTAATTTATTAGACAGTATTTATAAGCAATATATATTGCTTCAACTATTCCATAAACTGTCGAATTTACTAGACAATATATGTAAGCAATATTTATTACCCTTCCCAAAAGTAAATATTGATATCAACAGTACTAAATGGGGTTTTATGGTCAGAAATATATAGAACAGAAATAAAGCAATTGAATTTGGACAAGAAGTGGTCATCGAATATTTGTTAATGATTGAGGGAATATAGGGAGAAAAAGAAAAATTGATTTCTGTCAAGTTGTTGGCTTGAAGCCAAACAAGAGACAGGTAAAGGTATCTACCCAAAGAAAGAAAAAATGTCATTATATGAAAAAGACACATGCCTGCGCATGTTTATAGCAGCACAATTCGCAATTGCAAAGATATAGAACCAACCTAAGCATCCATCGACCAGAGAGTGAATAAAGAAAATGTGGTATATATAAACCATGTAATACTACTTAGCCGTAGAAAGGAACAAAATAATGTCTTTCGTAGCAACTTAGATGGCATCGGAGGCCATTATTCTAAGTGATGTAACTCGGAAATGGAAAACCAAATACCATATGTTCTCACTTATAGGTGGGACCTAAGCTATGAGGATGTAAGACACACAAAGTGATATAATGGACTTTGAGGATAGGGGGAACAGTGGGAGGGGGTGAGGGACCAAAGATTATATGTTGGGTACAGTGTACACTGCTCAGGTGATGAGTGCACTAAAATCTTAGGATTCACCACTATAGAACTAATTCGTGTAACCAAAAAAACACCTGTACCTCCCAAACTATTGAAACGTAAAAGTAAATAAATAAATTGCCATAGGTAGTATCAAGTAATCCTCCAAGAAAGTTGTGAAAAACAAACACTGAACTCTCTGCCAGTCCTTCCTTGTTTTATGTCAGCATAGTTCATTCATTCCCATGGCTGTATAATATTCTTTTCTTTTCTTTTTTTTTTTTGGAGACAGGGTCTTGCTCTGTCACCCAGGCTGGAGTGCAATTTCACAACACGGCTCACTACAACCTCTGCCTCCCAGGCTCAAGCGATACTCCCACTTCAGCCTCCTGAGTAGCTGGGACCACAGGCATGTGCCACCACACCTGCTAATTATTTTTATTTGTATTTCGTAGAGATGCGGTCTCGCTATGTTGCCCAGGGTGGTCTCAAACTCCTGGGCTCAAAGAATTTTCCCACCTTGTCCTCCCCGAGTGCTGGGATTAGAGATGTGAGCCACCATACCCAGCCGACGCTGAATATTCTTTTGTTCATTTAAAAGATACTACATGCTAAATATTAATGCTAGGAATTCATTAGTGAGGGAGAGAGAGAGAAAAACCTTCTGCTTTCAGATATTAGAATCAATGGAGGAGAGTAAGGGGTGAGAAGAGAATAAACAAATTAACAATTTAAATATATGAAATATTAAGTAGGATGAAGCAAAATAATGCAGGGAATGGAGGACAGTGAAGGGTATGAGGACAGGATGCTATCTTCAGGCAGAGTCCATAGGGGAAGCTCTACTCAGGCAGTGACCTGAGACAGGGAGGCAGTGATGTGAACTGCATGGAGCTCTAAGAGGAGGACTCGCAGTCCAGGCAGAGGAAAGCAGATGAGAAAGCATCTATAAGAAAGATTAAGGCAGTCATTGCAGTGGAGAGAAGGACCTGGAGGAAGAGGGCTGGAAAATGTGATGAGAGAGGCAGGAGGCAGGGCTGGGAGAAGGGGATGGGGTTGAGTCTGGAGGGTCTCCAAAACCACAGTAAGGACTCTAAATTTACTTTTAGTGAGATGGAAAAATCCCTGGGGATTTCTGACCAGGGACTACAGATTATCAGTCTTGAGTTACAAAGGAATGACTGGCCGACTGGCTGTGGAATGGAAGACTATAGGAGCAAGGACTGAAGCAGAGGGAGAGGTAACAGGGCAACACAGCCATCCAGCCACAAGATGACAGAGGCAAGAGTGGAGGTGCTGAACTACATGGTAGGATTTTGGATACGTTTTGAAAATGTCGCTGAGAGGATTTGCTCATGGGTTCATGTGAGTTGTGAGGAAGACAGGAGTCAAAGACGGCTCTAAAGATTTTTGCCTAAGCAACTAGTTGAATGGAGCTGACATTTTCTGAAATACAGAAGTCTGCAAAAGAAGCAGGTGTGAAGGGGAATCAGATGCTTAATTCTGGGTGTGCTAAACTTATGATAACTATTGCATATCCCTGTGGAGATATCAAGAAAATACTGAGTAGGTAATAGTAACAATTGTTCCTATTTTTGTGTTTCTTTTTTGTTTTGCTCTCTTTTCTTTCTGTTTTATTTTTGCTTGTGAGGGTAAAATTATCTTGTTTTAATTTGCATATCTTTAAAGGCTAGTGATGTTTTTTGGTTATTTTTAACTATTTGTATTTCTTCTGTGAATTACTTGCAGTTTGTTCTTTTGGTTTGTTGCAAATCTTTATGTATTTTGCATAGAATTTTTTCTATAAAATTCAACTTCCTACTCTGCCATCTGTTTTTAAAATTTTGTTTATGATTTCTTTTTTTGGTACTGAAGTTTTAAATGTACTGAACAACATGGTATAGGAACTTTGCAGCCAAGCTGCCTGGGTTCACCCACCAGCTGCTCAACTTACTACTTTATCGACCCTGGAAAGGTCACGTAACTTCTCATAACTACTCAGTGTCTCACGTTCTTCTTCTATAAAATGGGGATAATAATAGTCCATTTACCTCTTTGAGTTTTTATGTTAATATATATAAAGTACTTAGAAGAATGACTAGCATACAGATGCACTAAAGACGTATTAGCTAGTGCTGTTTTCAATGTAACCAAATCTGCAGCATCTTCATATATCATTAAATGTCATCTAACATAGAAATACTTGGAAGAGGGAGTGTGCTTACGAGAGCATAGAGATGATGGGCAGAAATGTAAACACACCAAATAGCTGGTTACACAAATAGCATTAGCTTTCTCTATTCATGTCTTATGAATTGTACAACCTGACTTATGCCAACTATTGGAGGAGATGGTTAATAATAGCAGCAATAATAATAGTCTTAATAGTAAAAATATCTTGAACACTTCTGCTATGCCAGACACTAGGCCAAGCATGCTTCAAACATTGCCTTATATAATATTCATAAAATATTTTAGGAGATCAATTCTATTTTTTCCATTTTCAAATCAAGCCACAGATTTACTGAAAGTACAGCTGATCCATACCACGCAGAGAGCCCATATTCTGTATTAATTAAGAATATGGGTAAAAAGTAAATGAATAAACGTACTTAAAATGCATAGAAAAATGTGTGGCACATAGGAAGTGCTGTATAAATGAAAGCTATTATTGCAATTATTGGTTTGTTTTTTCAAGTGTTTTTGAGTGTCTTCTATATTTCACGTAATGTGTGAAGTTCAGGGATGCAGAATTACTGCCCTTGGCCTCTTGGAATGTATAATGGGCTATAAAAATCAGTTAATATTAAGGCATCAAATACTTGGAATAAAATAATCTTTGGGGCCTTGTCATTTGTTACTGATGTGGTATAACACTATTAATTCATTAGTTCATTAATTTAATGACTATTGATACATATTGTACCAGATATCCTGCTAGGTCCTACAGAGAACAGATAAATAAGGCTTACCTATAACACTTTACATCACATAAATACATGACAATAATGTTACATGGCAAGTGTGTTAATAGAACCATACATTTACAATACAAATACACAGAGAAAAATGTATAGAATTACCTTATAAAAGATAAAGTGGCCGGGCGCGGTGGCTCACACCTCTAAGCCTAGCACCTTGGGAGGCCAAGGTAGGTAAATCACGAGGTCAGGAGTTCGAGACCAGCGTGGCCAATATGGTGAAACCCCATCTTTACTAAAAATACAAAAATTAGCTGGGCATGGTGGCACACGCCTATAATCTCAGCTATTTGGGAGGCTGAGGCAGAAGAATCACTTGAACCCAGAAGGCAGAGGTTTCAGTGAGCCGAGATCGTGCCACTGCACTCCAGCCTGGGCGACAAAGCGAGACTCCATTTCAAGAAAAAAATAAGATGGCGTGATGCCATTCACAAAATACTTTTAGCTCCACTTAGTCTTGAAATTCTAACTGACATATTGTTTTTGCCTTTATTATGAGCTAGCCCGTAATTCTACATGATTTCCAACCACATGGCCATCTTGTCCCTGGTTATACTCAGTAGCCTAATAACATGAAATCATAGAATTTGTGGGTACCTTGAGATATCTTGTTCAGTCCTTGACCTTCAGGCATCTGGATGGCTCACCTATCCAGATTAGGTAATGACCTTGATGCCTGCTTTTATGTTTTACTCCATCTTGGCTGCTTTATTATGCAAGACACAGATGCCCTTATGAGTCCTAAAGTGCTTCAGTACCCGAGTATAACAACTCTAAAATACATTATTCTTAAAAATCCATCCTTTAATTATCTTTCTTTCTAATGAAACTAAAATATAGTCACGCTAAGTTTCTAAAAGAAAACTTCTCTATTATATGTAGGCCTCCATCATCAGATATATATCAAAGGAAAGCTTTAAAGAAACTATGTAAAAAAAAAACAACACTTCATAATGTGTGATGAATTATTATAGAAAACATGTGACTAGTGGTAGAGACATATCACATCAGAAGCAGAAATAAGCACTTTGTCTTAATCATCATGTTAATGGAGAGACCAAATGAAGAATATATCCATATGTTGTAAGAACGCCTATAAACCTTGCTCTGAAATGCACATTTTTAAACAATGTCAACATTTTAATAAAAAAAGACATTATGTGATATTTCGTGATTTAAGGAGTTTCAGTTCAGAGAGAACATTAATGGTATTAAATTCATTGGTGCTTTCCTATCATATTTAAGCAGGAGGATTATAGTAAAAGAAATAATTTTTCCATGCCTTATCTACAGGCTCACAGGGAGAATGCTATGGCAAACCTAATTGCATTCACAATGAAGTCACAGTAGAGTGGTGAAGAGGTGAAATTTTCATTAAAACCATTACTCATATCTTTATATGCTAATTCACACATAGATGCTCAGAAGCAGGAGTACCTCAAGTTGTAAAATATATATCAACTGTATTTGAGAACTAATGAACATCCTACATACTTGTCTCAAGTAGGCACGTATTCAGAGGCTCAGTGAGTCCAAATCAACACCCAAACACAATTTAAAGTGTAATGTTTTTCAAGACTTCCAGTGTAGTATAAATAAGCACTGGTACAATAGGCATAAACAACAAAATATAAAACAATAGAAGCAGCTCTTTGTACATGAATTAAGAAATGATAGAATAAATTAATGAATTAACATTCATCAAACAAATATTTACTGAGCACCTAACAGGCATGGTGCCATGTCTTTAGGATGCAAAGGTTATGAAAAAATACTTCTTTCTCATGAGGCATAGAAAAGGATAAACCATGTCATTCCAACTGCTGAAATATTTCTTTACATATATCACTACTAGTCCTATTAATTCTATTTCTTCCCCTCCTCTCCTCCTCCTCCTTCTACTAGATAACACTTACCCGGTGCTTACCACATGATATGGTTTGGATGTGTGTTCCCTCCAAATCTCATATTGAAATGTGATTCCCAACGTTGGAGGTAGGGCCTGGTGAAAGATTATGGGATCATGGGGGCAGATGTTTCATGAATAGTTTAGCACCATACCCTTGGTGATGAGTTCGTTCTCATTCAGTTAGTTTCACATGAGCTCTGATTGTTTAAAAGAATCTGGGCACCTCCCCCTTCTTTCTTTCTTATTCCCCCTTTGACCATGTGATACATGGGCTTCCTCCTTCACCTTCTTGCCATGATTTTGAGCTTCAATGTTGATGCCATGCTTGTAAATCAAGCCAATTAAACCTCTTTTGTTTATAAATCACCCAGCCTCAGGTATTTCTTTACGGCAACACAAAAATGGCCTAACATACCCCATGCCAGACATAAATATTAGCTCCTTTAATTTTTACTGTAAAGCTACAAGGTAAATACTATTACTTCCTCAGACGGTTTACTCTAGGTTGCATAGCTAGTAAGTGTAGAAGTTGGGGTTCCTACTAAGGAATTCTGGCTGTAGTTACAAATTTCACATTCAATTACACTTTTAGAGACTGAATCCTACAGACCTTGGAGAAAATAAAAATGTATACACACATAGATACACATTAGTCAACATACATAGGATCAGGATTTCAGGGGATAGAAATATGGTTTGACTCCAATTGTCTGTTATTCTTGGAAATCACCTTGAACATAATAATCAGTCGAAATTCAAAATTATCTAACAAAGAAGAACTATTCAGTCAACTTTTCTGTGTTGGGAATAGAACACCTAATGAAAAATGTGTCCTTTCTTAAACCTTCCCTCAAGCAAAAGGATGCAGTTGAGTGAAAGGATTTCAAGCTACGTGCAATATCATTAGAGGAAATGAGGTGTTAAAAATCAGGGGGAAAAAGTAGCTGTTTACAGTGAAGAGTAAAGATCTTGATTTGCCAAAATAACAATACTTAAATAACGTTTGGATTTAAGAAATACTGATTGAGTTCCTGTCATATACTAAAAAGGATCTATAGATCAAAGGGTAAGACAAATCATTCAGGGTGAAATAGGCAGGGTGAAAAAAAGAAAGATATGTAATGAATGTACAATTACGAAGCAAGATACATGCTTTAGGGGTTACATTCTTTGATAGGTTCATAATCCAAGTGATCCAGCCTAGAAGATGAGAGAATTCTTCACTAAGTGATCTTGACCTGAAATCTGAAGGAACAGAAATAAGCCATGCAAAATGGCTTGTGTTCTGGGCCGGTGAGTGGGGTGGCGGGGCACTGAGATGGAATGAAGAATGTTCCAGTGGAAGAAATATCTTTTAGAGACAGGTCTAGGAAGGTTGGAAGATCATGGCCCATTTTAAAGAAGGCTACTGTGTGGATGGCTAGTTGAGAGACTGAGAAAGCATAGAGTAAAAATGTAGCTGGAGAGGCTGGCAGAAGACTAACCAAATGTGAGAGGTTGAGCTGTGTTCCATCCTTCCCAAATTTATATATTGCAGTCTTAATCCCTACTACCTCCGAATGTGATCTTATTTGGAAATAATGCTATTGTTACAGATGTAATTAGTTAAGATGAGGTCATGCTGGAATAGAGTGGGCCTCTAATCTAATATGACTCGTGTCCTTATTACAAAGGAAAAATTTGGACACAGAGATATAGAGGGAAGAAGATGTGAAAAGACACAGCAAGAAGATAACAATGGCTTTCTACTAGCCAAAGACAGAAGCCTAGAACATATCCTTCCCTCATGGCCCTCAAAAAGAACCAACCCCAACAACACCTTGATGTCACGCTTCTAGTCCCCAAAACTGTAAGAAAATTAACTTAAATTATTTAAGTCACCCAGTCTGTAGTACTTTGGTATAGCAGCCCTAGGAAGCTAATACAAGAGGCCAGGCTACACATGTAAGCCTTTATATTTAAAGCAGTGGGAAGCGCTCTCTCTCTCTCTCTCTCTCTCTCTCTCTCTCTCTCTCTCTGTGTGTGTGTGTGTGTGTGTGTCTGTGTGTGTGTGTGTGTCTGTGTCCATCTGGCTGTTTGTTGGAGAATTTTTAATATGGTCACATCTGTGTTTAGAAAACATACAGCCAAGGTTAGGCATTTTGGAAGACACCAAACAATCTAAGTGAGTAGTAATGGTAGTTAGTTCCAGAGTGGTGGAAGCGGAGGAGAGCTGAGGACTTTGAGAACTACTTTCTAAGAAAAGAATTAGAGATGGGAGATAAGACAGACGGAAAATAGTGAACATTTGAAGTATTTAGTTCATGCCAGGCATGATTCCAAAATCTTTAGGGTATTTAAATTTCGTGTAATCATCTCACCAACCCTGAAACGTACCCATCTTACTGATGAGGTAACAGACACAGAAAGGTTAAGTGACTTCTGCAAGTTCACACAGGTAGTATGTGTAGACTTTGGATCTGAATCCAAGCAGTCAATGTCCAGAGCTGTTAACTACTTCATTATTATCCATCAGAAAGACTTTTTAAAAAAATGCTGTGCCTTGTCAAGCTTAGTCAGTAATGGAAATCATTCTCTAAGAAAATAAAAACTGTATGATGGTTACATATTCAGGGTAAATAAATTAGTCTGGCCTTGACTAAAGGTACCATTCAATGAGTCAAGTATGCCAGCGAACATACAGATAGGTAGCTCCAAAATCTAACTTACAAAGATAAATTTGTAGTCAAAAACAGATACATGATTGTTGAAGGCATAGGTGGAGGTGAAGTTACCTAGAAAGGGACTTCTGAGTGAAAAGAAAAGGTGCCCAAGGAAAGAGTCTTGAGTAAATCACACATTTATTAGCCAAAGATAAAAGTGAGTTTGCACAACAGACACAGAAGCAACAGCCATGGTGATAGGAGGAAAACCAGAAGACTGTAGTCTCATAAATATCAAGGAAAGACAGGACATGGTCTATACTACAGTGTCAATTTAGAGGTGTGAGATATAGGTAGCAACATATAATGAAAAATGGGTAGGATTTAGTTGCATAGCCATCATCGGTGACACCAGGCGCAGCCATTTTAGGGAAGTGATTGGAGCAGAAATCAAACTGGAGTAGGTTGAAGAGTAAATAAGAAATGAGGAGAAAAAGATAGTGAGTATAGACAACTCGATCAAGATGACTGGCTATGTAGCATTATTCATAGTAGCCTCAAAATGAAAATAATTGTAAATTTACATCAACTGATGCCTGCATAACAAAATTTGGTATACCCAATGGAATGTTATTTATCTATAAAAACTAATAAAGTACTGAGACATTTCATGGATGAGCCATAAAAACTTGGTAAGTGAAAGAAACAAGACATAAAAAGTGACATATTATATGATTTCATGTATATGAAATATTCAAAATGGGCAAATTCTACAGTAGATTAGTGTATGCCAAGGCCTACAGGAAGGGGGAAAGTGGAATGGCTGTTAATGGATCTGTGAAAGGAAATCGAATCTTGGGACACCAAACTTACTATGCCAAAGGCAAAGTTAAGCTTGGGAACTGAATGACACACTGCTGCCTTCCTTTTTGCTCCCAGATAGCTGTTAATTCTGCAACACTGTGTCAAAGCCTCATCTTTAAGCCAGGTTCCCACAACTATAGAAGGGGACATGTCTCCCCAGATGGCCTCCTTCACAAATTGCTCACAAAGAATTGCCTTGTGAGTGCCTAACTCTTCCAGGATACATACCCTTCCTACAAACTAGCCCTAAAACCCAGTTCTATTAAATCTCACCCTGACAATGTCAATTACCAGCTTATCAACCCTCTGCCTACCCTGAGACAAATGACTAATTGACTTTTTCCTCTGTTCCTTCTTTTCACATGTAAAATGTAGATTTACTGAGGCTAAACAGGGCCTCGCTAGAATTTAACCATTTCCCTCAGGGGTTACCCTCTCTCCCTTTGTTTTCCCTCCTGTTTACTCTTTCCCCTTCAAATACTGAAGTTCCCCTGTCCCCTCCTTTGGAAAAAGCACAGATCACAGATGCTCCTGTGATTTCTATATTTTCCCAGGTGCTTTCTCAACTGTGGCTAAATAAACTTCTATTGATTGATACCTGCTTCAGTCACTTTTTGGTGAACCGGTGCATGGTTTGTTTTGGGGGTGATAAAAATGTTCTGGAATGCGATAGTAATGATAGTTGCATAACTGTGGAAATACATTAAAAAAATAAATTGTACAGTTTAAAATGATAAGCCAGGCACAGTGGCTCATACCTATAATCCAAGCACTTTGGGAGACCAACACAAAGGATCACTTGAGGCCAAGAGTTGAAGACCAGACTGGGCAACATAGAGAAGACCCTATCTATGCAAAAAAAAAAAAAAAAAAAATTAACCTGGCATGGTACACACTTGTAGTTCCAGCTACTTTGGAGACTGGGGCAGGAGGATCTCTTGAGCCCAGGAGTCTGAGGCTGCAATGAGCTATGATCATGCCACTTCACTCCAGCATCCATGACGGAGTGAGACCCCATGTCTCAAATAAATAAATTTTAAATTTAGAGTATTTTAAAAATAAATAAAATGGCAGATTTATGGTACGTGAATTTTATCTCCATTAACAAAATTGTATAAGAAAAAGAGATGCCTGGTTACGAAGGGAATAAGAGATATTTGGATATTGGTTGAACGGGTAATTAGTATTGAGGTATCATTTGTCATGGTCTAATAACTATTGAGAAAGATAGGTTATATAAGCCATAACTATTATTATTTTTTACTTTTTATATCAGTTTATGATTTGCCACATACAGGGGCCTCTGGTAAGCTAGAAGTAAAAAGCTTTAAATTTCCTAGGTCACAAATGTAGAACACAAAGTCTTGTATGAAATCTGACCAACAAAAGATCTTGGAGACTTAGGAGGGTGAGACATTTCTTTAGCAAGATGATGATGAAATAACTTGCAATAACAAGAGGTATTCTCTTTCACATGACTAAACTAGCAATGGGAGAGGTCCGATATAGGTGTGTTGCCCTGAATAGAGGGACTACAGAATAAAATGTTACTTGGGAAATTGTACTTCTTCAAATTAGTCTATTCCAGACAGTTTGGTGAAACTTGGATGGGACCACAGTTTGACAGGTAAGATAACTATTAATTCCAATAAACTGAACCACAAGATTTTCTTCCAAAGTACTGAAGAGGTAACAATTTTCTTGCAGTGAAATTCAGCTGTATAATCTTGTTTCTACAGTCTCCATATAATGAACCATATTACTATTCTAGAATAAAGCTATCCCATGTTTTCACTAAATTAAAAATTAAAAAAAAAAATTGCTGAGAGAGTCGAGTTGAGAGATAGCATATATCTTCTGATTAATGCCAAATAAATTAGCCCTTTTCAATAAGCCAAGGTTACCAAGAAGGGGTTTTGCTAAGATCTCAAGAGAGTAGAGAGCAGAAAATATTTAGCCCCATAACAACTCTGGGTAGTTCCATTATGTTATACCAGGATTTGCACTGTATTTTCTGAGTAGAGTTTGGAAATTGTCATCCACTCAGAGATATATTGGTACTTCAAAGGCTATTATGTTTAGGATGGAGATGCTAGGAAAAGGCACACCTGGGGAAGAGAAAGGCAGTAGTAAAGGAAAACCTAAAAATTGATTTCCATGGTAGCTGTACCCAAGCTTATATTTTTTCCGTTATAACAGCAAATGAAACATTGTACAAAATGTATTCAGCCTCTAGCTACAATATATATGTACATAGTCGTCCTGGATTTCCTTAATATGGATGGTGCATTGACCTGTAAAACTCAACTCCATCAGTGCCAACTGGTTCTCTTCGTTCATCCAGCAAAATCAAATTGATGATGCAGCACATTATATAGTTTATTAAGCAAACAGATTTGCCATTTTGCTAAACTGCTAAGGTGTACAATCATATTGTTAAGCAGAATATAAATATGAAATGCTATGAATCTTTTTTTTTTTTTTTTTGAGACGGAGTTTCGCTGTTGTTACCCAAGCTGGAGTGCAATGGCGCCATCTCGGCTCACCGCAACCTCCGCCTCCTGGGTTCAAGCAATTCTCCTGCCTCAGCCTCCTACGTAGCTGGGATTACAGGCACGCGCCACCACGCCCAGCTAGTTTTTTGTATTTTTAGTAGAGACGGGGTTTCACTATGTTGACCGGGATGGTCTCGATCTCTCGACCTCGTGATCCACCCGCCTCGGCCTCCCAAAGTGCTGGGATTACAGGCTTGAGCCACCGCGCCCGGCGCTATGAATCTTTTAATACACCAGGATTCACCCACCAAGGACATTAGTGGATTCAGGCCAATGAGAAGAGAAAATTTGGCACAAGAGTAACGAGAAAAGAGAACTCTTTTGTTCCCACCATAGGGCATGGCTGAGATGTGTAAAATGTTGGAGACAGATATTATTATCTTTAAAGACAGACTTCCTTTTTTTTTTTCCGTACTCCCCCCACTTTTTGTGAAGAGGTACCAATGCTACATGGCTTCACAAAGATGCTTCCATTTAGGAGTACCCAGTAGCCAAAGGAAGTGATTTCATGTAACCCTTCTGAGAACACCTGATGGGAGCTTGGGAAAGTCCATTTAAACTGAGCAGTTCTCATTGGGAAAATTCTAAAAGAGAAAAATTTGCCCAAGATATTGTAACTTGGCTAAATTATTTCTAGACATGAGGGGAACCACAAATGTGCCCATCTTAATCAAGCATTCTGGCTATGAAATAACCTATTATTAATCTTGATTTTAAAAGTCACCCTGTGATTAATTGACTTTAGCTCAATAGACACCACAGAGTGGTTTCGTAGTGTCTGCAAAGCAGACTAGACAAGAGAAAATGAATTAAAGGTCACTGTGATGAGCCAAGACAGCAAAGCAAAAAAAGTCGAAGAATTATCACCACTATGCCTAGGAGAATTGTTTTCCCTACAACATATTGTAATCAGTGTTATACCTTTGGCAGACATAATAAAGAAGGATGGATTAATACTGCAGAATTGCAGAAGTATCTCACCCACCAAAAACATTAATGTAGATATTCGGATAAGAGATTTACTTGGATTTTTTCTTCACTTACCTGTTTGTACATTGCTTTTCCTGCTTTGAAGGAAAAAGTAACCAACACTTTCCATTAGCAGTAAATCAGCTACCTTCAAACTTTACTTAACACAAAATTCCATATTAATAATATCATTCAGCGGCGAGGCACGGTGGCTCGGCCTGTAATCCCAGCACTTTGGGAGGCCGAGGCGGGTGGATCACGAGGTCAAGAGATCGAGACCATCCCGATCAACATGGTGAAACCCCGTCTCTACTAAAAATACAAAAAATTAGCTGGGCATGGTGGCGTGTGCCTGTAATCCCAGCTACTCAGGAGGCTGAGGCAGGAGAATTGCCTGAACCCAGGAGGCGGAGGTTGCGGTGAGCCGAGATGGCGCCATTGCACTCCAGCCTGGGGTAACAAGAGCGAAACTCCGTCTCAAAAAAAAAAAAATAAATAATAATACTAATAATAATAATATCATTTAATATAAAAATTTAAATTTTTATAATAAAATAATGAAATTAAAAGTAATAAGCAGAAAAAGGACAGCAGAATTGGCCTGATGTGGTGGCTCTTGCCACTAAGCACACTTCTTTTAAGGCAAGACTTGGAAATGGAAGTCCCCCCATATGTGAGATTCATGCATTCATTCATTCTAGTCTTCATTAATTTATTTTGCAATATTTGCTGCATATTTATTATGTACGTAGGCAGTGTAGCACCATCCCTGACCTCATAGAGTTTAAACTCCAGTGGGGAAAAATAAACTATAAATTAAATAAATAAACATTGGTATTAGCAGTGTTTGATCTGGGACCACATTCCCTGAAAGCAGGGGTTTTCAAGCTTGACTATGCAACAGAATCACTAGAAGCCTTATTAAAACACAAATTACTAGGCCTATCCTGCAGTTTCTAAGTCAGTAAGTTTGGGGTAGGGCTTCAGAATTTTTGTCTCTAACAGGTTCCTAATTAATGCTGAGGCACTTTGTCCAGGACCACATGTGAAGAAATACTACTCTAGGTCAAGGCAACACTTTTCTGATTTTAATTTTCCTTAATTATATAATGGCTGTGATAACTTCCCTGCCTACTTCACAGCATTGTTGAGAAGAACCAATAAAAAAGAGAGCTTCAGAAATGCAAGAATTTGCCAAATATGAGATTACATTTGCCAGCAACTGCTGTGTAACTGAAGGAATTGGCTGTCACTATAAAGGTGACAGAATCTCTCAGTTTGACAATGGCTGCTAAGGCTATGAAGTTCAGCCAGTAATCAGAACTTCAGTACTAATCTGCTTTTTTTCCTCTTTTATAATTACATGAAAATATTTGAGAAATTGCATAAATAAAAACAATAGAAACCCACAGGATTTTTGTTTGTCTTTTTTGAAGTCATAAGATTCAGTCTCATGATTTCAGCTTATGCTGCCAATAGATTTAACAGTCATGGGACAGGAGGCTTCAGGTTTTTTCTTTCTGTCTCCTACATCTGTCCATTGCTTTTGCTCAATAAATAATAGGTATGCTACAGATGAGACCACCTGGAAGTAGTATTATGGGATAGAATGGTTACTCTGTGACAGTTGGGGGACAATGAGAACATCTTTATTCTGTCTTTAAACATGGATTGAACACCACTGTGGTCACACTTCATATAATGCATTATTTGGGCCTTGTCCTGTCTTTTGCCTAAACTATACTATATTTAGGGTTGCCAGATAAAATACAAGGTGTCTGGGTAAATTTGAATTTTAAATAGAAAAACTTACTTTTTAGCATATGTCCAAAATATTGCATGAGACATACTTCAACTAAAAAAGTATTTCTTTGTTTACCTGAAATTCAAACTTATCCAAGCAAAGTTATTTTTATTTGCTGAATTTTGCAACCTTAGCTGTGTCCCAATAGTAATGACATGGTAACTGAGGCTGAGTGACACATATATACAGAAAATCACTCATCTGTAAACCCAGTATGAGCATCGTATTGGTGGACCTCAAATCACAGTCATCTAGTGAGCATTTTAAAAAATTCCAAAAGGACCTACCCCAGATCAATTAAATCAGAATCTCTAGAAATGGAACCAAGTCACTGATATTTTGCAAAGTTCCACAGATATGGACAGTTGAGTTTGAGAACTACTGAATTAAAAGGAGAAATACCTATCAGTTGTTCTCAGTCGTAGCTGTCCATTAAAACAATTTCAGATCTTTAAAAAATCCCAATGCCCATTCTGTGTCCCATATCCATTAAATTAGAATCCCTGGGGGTGGGAACCAGACATCAGTTGGTTGTTAAAACTCCCCAGGTTATTTCAATGTACCTTTGGGAATCATTAGTCTATAGTTAGTCAACTTGGCATGCTTTCATGACACCCACTGAAGTGTCTAAAAGCATTAGAAGAATAGCATATGCATTTACTTATTATTGCAGAGTGCAATATAAAAATTTTTTGAGACAGGGTCTCACTCTGTTACCCAGGCTGAAGTGCAGCAGCATGATCAGGGCTCACTGTAGCTTCAACCTCATGGGCTCAAGCAATCCTCTCATCTCAACCTCCAAACTACCTAGGACCGCAGGCACATGCCACCATGTCTGACTAATTTTTGTATCTTTTTGTAGAGACAGGGACTCACTATGTTACTCAGGCTGGTCTTAAACTCTTGGACTCAATCAATAGTCCTGCCTTGATCTCCCACAGTGCTGGGATTACAAGTATAAGACACCACTCCCAGACTAAAATTCTGATTTCAGTTTGTATTAAATTTAACTTTTATTTTAGGTTAAGTGGTACATGTGCAGGTTTGTTACACAGGTAAATTGCGTGTCACAGGTGTCGGGTGTACAGATTGTTTTGTCACCCAGGTAATAATCTTAGTATCCAATAGGTAGTTTTTCCATCCTCACCCTCCTCCCACCCTTCATCCTCAAGTAGGCCCCGGTGTCTCTTGCTCCCTTCCTTTTGTCTATATGTACTCAAAGTTTAGCTCCCACTTATAAGTGAGAACATTAGATTTTGGTTTTCCACTGCCATGTTAGCTTGCTTAGGATAATAGCCTCCAGGTACAGAGGACACTGTCTCATTCTTTTTTGGGCTGCATAGTATTCCATTGCATATATGTAGCACATTTCTTTATCCATTCTACTGTTGATGGGTATTTAGCTTGATTCAATGTCATTGATATTGTGGATAGTGCCATGATGAATATACACGTGCCTGTGTCTTTACGACAGAGTATGTTAGATTCCGTTAAAAATGCCTTGTTACTTTTACATTCTGACTAAATTTTTTTCACTTCTGTCAACAACAGAGTACTGTAAAGAGGGTTAGAAAAGTATAAAATTTAGTAGTATTCCTTGCCATTCATACATATCAATCCTGAGAAGCTTACCGGTATAAGAACGCTTATTACTAAAGTAATTCTTTATGTCTTACCTTTCCAGTGACATCCCATTGTACAACTTAAGGGAGACCATTTACATAGACTGTAATATGAATGGTATGCTCCGGAGTTTTAATACTTGATGATCTTGCATCTACTCCACTAACAATTGTATTCTTCTAAGGCAAAGACTATGATTTAGGCTTTTTAAAGCTCATGGAAGATACGTTAAACAAGTGCTCCTAATAGAAATTCAATAATTATTTAAATAGAAGCATAAAAAAACTGAACATCCAAATTAAATATATAGCTACTATCAAAATTACTGAGTGATAATAGTTTTACTATTATAAATATATTAAAGATATTCTTAAAATTTTGTGAGACAAATATGTGAGAAGGAATTGGCTGAGGAGGTCTCACTTGGCACCTCTCAGGAGACTAGAGTTAAGTATCAGGCAAGTTTGTAGTTACTTAAAGACTGGACTGGGTTGATCATCCAAGATGACGCACTCACAGGCCTGGAAGTTGATGCTGACTGTTGGCCGGTACCATTGACTGAAATTTCTGCATGGGGCCTCCAGAACATGGTGGTTACAGGATAGTTTTTTACATGGTGGTTGGTTTCTCCCAGAATATGCCTCCCAACAGAATCAGGTAGAAGCTAAATGACATTTTCTAACTTAGCCTGAAAGTTACATAACATCACATCAACTTTATTCTATTAAGTGGAGTAATTATAAGGCTGCTCATACTCTACCTCATAACGAGAGGTGTGTCAAAGAGTTTTGGGGTCGTGATTCCAATTAATTTTAATACTTCACTTAAGTCTTCTAATATATTCCTTTAAATTTTTATCCAGAATGAGTAATTAAGTTATTCTTAAGCAAATACATTTTTTAAACCCCAAGTAAGTGCAGAAACCAGGGACCTGGGTAAAAAAGAAAGAAAAAAGAAACCTGACTTATTTGAAACCTTAAGATACTAGACTAGTTCAGTATCTTAACAATACGCCATGCCTAATTGGGTTTGTTTCTGCCAGTACTTTAGTCATGTCTACACCATGAGTAACATACACAGTGAGAAGTTAGAGAGTTAAAAGTATTATACCACTTTTGAAACGCATTTCTTTTCTGGAATTTGCCAGCAATTCATATGAAGGTTTATCTTCTTTTTCCTAAAGCTACACCATTCAATATTTCATATTATGAAGGCTATTTGCTTATCCTTCTTTGGATTCATGATGTGAGTTTTTTAATAAAGCACGTGAAATTCCTTTAGGATTTCTTTTGTAAATCTCTCTATGCATTTGTCATAAAATAAAGTAAAAAAATAATGCTTAATTATTTGCAAATCTGTCATTAGAATTTTCAGTGTTAGCCAAATGAAGCATATCCACTTCCAAAACACAATCTTAATTCACATGGTTGAATCTTGTATTTTTTATTTTTTTATTTTTTATTTTTTATTTCATGCAGGTTTGTCTACAGAGATGCGAGATGCCAAACAATATTAAACATCAAGTTCCAATACAGCCTTTTTCCTTATCCACAAGGGAAAGATCTTTAATTTACCCCAGGATTGTTAGACCAATTGTCCCCCAAATACCAACAGACACATATGCACATGGCTGTAGAGAAACCATTCATTTTCTCTGTACTGGGGAATCTCTTGTGGGATAATTCAAGTCCATCTATCACATCACTAAGGAAGAGTTTTGAGGCCAAACTAACTATGAGATGAGAGAAGGAAGGGAAGTCAGTCAGTATCCACTGTGACTAGTCTTCACCAGCAGGGTTTGCTTCAGCTGGCCTGGAACTGTCAACCAAAACTGCAATTACTGACCTTGCTAGAGGCTGTGGCTCCCTGGAGGCAGCAGGGGAAAGAGGGAATGATGGATGCTTATGTGTTTTCTACAAACAGGAGGAATGATTATGAAGTATTCATGCTGTTACAGACTATAGTGCCAGGTCCCAAGAGGATCATAAGATTAAAATCGTAAGATTTTGGAATGAAAATAGGTTCCGTGAGAGTTCACTTCAAGTTCTCATTAAAATTTTTATAAGAGAGAAGGAAAACATATGCCTTTATCACAGAGCAATTATAACTTATAAGCCAGTGAGAACGCTGGTGACAAGTGGTATGAAAAAACTCCCCAAGTAATAGTTTATTTCATGGAGCTGTTTTTCCCTTGAAAACTATGAACATAGTTTCACTGTAAAAAGTTTCCTTTTGTGCCAGTTTTATATTTTAGACATTATAAAATCTTTGTGATGGAATTCCATGGAAATTTTCATTTTTATAGAAAAATCACCTATAGAAATGTCTCCCTATATGACAATATGCTTTCAACAGCTTTGTTATATATAATAAAATTCATCCATTTTACATGTTCAGTTTAATGAGTTTTAGTAAATTTATATATTTGCACAACTATCACAACAACCCAGTTTTAAAACACTTCCACCACCCCAAAGTTTCTTCATGCCAATTTGTAGCTAATCTCTGATTCTACTCCTAGTCCCAGGAACCCCCATTGATTTGGTCTCTGTCTCTACAATTTTATTCTTTCTACAAGTTTCATATAATTGAAATATTAAAATATCTATACTTTTGTGTCTAAATTATTTTACCCAGTATGATGCCTATGAGATCAAGCCATGTATTTGCATGTATCAATAGTCTATTTCTTGTTGGGGAGAGTAGCATTAAATTGCATGCACATAAATATTGTTTTATTCACTAGTTGATGAACATTTGGAAGAGTTTACAGTTTGGGGCTACTCTGAATACTGCTAGTCTAAACATTAAATTATAAGTGTTTGCATAAACATACGTCTCTTGGGTAGATATCTAGGTATGGAGTTTCTAGGTTTTATACAGCATACGCACATATACACATATATACATAGTACATTTATATATAGTTATATGTGCATATACTATATGTAGTTACATATATAGTATATCTGTATATTTAATTTAAAAAATATATTGCAAAACTGTTTTCCAAAGTGGCTATATCAATTTACATTCTCACCAGCAACGTGTAACTATTTTAGTTTCTCTATCTCATTGCCAATATATAGCATTGTCAGTCTTTTGGATTCTAGCCATTCTAGTGGGTGCAATGTGGTATTTCCATGTGGTTTTACTTTGCATTTCCCTAATGATTAATGGTGTTGAATAACTTTTTCTGTCCTTGTTGGCCATTTGTATATCTTCTTGCGAGAAGGGTCTATTCAAATATTTTGCTATTTTTTAAATGTGGTTTTCTTATTATTATCAAGCTTTATGCATTTTCTATGTTCTAGATAAAAGCCTTCGTCTGTTTTATATTTTGAAAATACTTTTCCCAAGTCTCTGGCTTGGTTTTACATTGGCTCAATAATATCTCTTGAAGAAAAAAAAGTGTTTGATTTTGATAAAGTTCAACATTAATATTTATTATATTGTTCATGCTTTTTGTGTCATATTTAAGAAATACTGGTCTACTCCAAGGTCACAGAGATTCTCCCTCATGTTTTCTTTTGCACGTTTTGTAGCTTTAGCTTTTCTCTTTAGTGTTTGGTGACGGCTTATTTCTGTGTCACGGGCAGGGCTGATATTTCTAGCCGGTAGGCAAGCAGTTATTTATGTCTGGCAACTGTTTTGATGGGTCAATGGCCGGGCGGTTAACTATTTTGAATATAATTTCCAATTGTTTGTAATAATATTAACAGACAAGTTGCAGAGTGGTATTAGTACACATACAATTAGGAGTAGTTCAAGTGTCTGTATTTCTTACTCCTCAATTTTTAAAAAAAGAGCTAAAGTATGGCAAATCTCAGCAGTCAGGCTTGTCATATGGGTAGTTGCTTACAAGAAGCTGGAGTAAGTAGAAATAGGACCTGATGTTTGTTCGACATTGTGGGATACAATAGTTGCAGGAAGAATTTGCCCAACCACAGGCTAAGTGTTCCAAATCAATAGGATGGGTCAGTACAATGCCACCCAGCAAATGTGAAGATCTCCAGTGATAGGTGAGCAAAGACCAAAGATGCCATAGACTCTAGGAAGGGAGACATAAACTAATCTCAGGGGAGCTGATTTTGCTACTTAAAAATTCATACAGGCAAATATTACAAGATAGTAAGGCTTGAAGCACTGGGTATAGAGATCTAGTCAGGGTTCTACTCCCTAGGTAATGACTTAGGAAAAAGACAGAATATATAGAAGACAGTTGTTTTACTGAATAGTTTTCTAGAAACAGAAAATAGGCAGGCTCAGTTAAAAGTATTAGTGCATATGGTGGGACTAAAACTTGAAAATAATTTAGGTTCCCAGTTGTTAATCCTTAAAACATTACAGCCAAAGAAAGACAAATATCTCATGATCCCACTTATACGTGGAATCTGAAAAATTGGAGTCTTAGAAGCAAAGAGTAGAATGGGAGTTACCAGGGGTGTGGGGGGCAATATGTTGGTCAAAAGATAGAACATTTTACTTAAATATGAGACATAAGTTCAAAAGACATACTATACAGCAGGCGTCCCCAAACTTTTTACACAGGGGGCCAGTTCACTGTCCCTCAGACCGTTGGAGGGCCGCCACATACTGTGCTCCTCTCACTGACCACCAATGAAAGAGGTGCCCCTTCCTGATGTGTCGCGGGGGGGGGGGGGGCCGGATAAATGGCCTCAGGGGGCCGCATGCTGCCTGGGGCCGCAGTTTGGGGACGCCTGCTATACAACATGATGACTAGTTATTAGCAATGTATTAGATTCTTTAGAATTGTTGAGAGTAGATTTTGTGTGTTTTCACTGCAAAAGTGATAAGTAGGGGAGGTATTGTGTATGTTAATTATCTAGATTTAGTTATTTCACAATGTATACACATTTCAAAATATGTTGTACATAAAATTATATACAGTATTTTTGTCAATTAAAAATAATTTTTAGAATGTTATAGTTCACCTCAACAGCCTCTTACTTAGAAATCCTCTTACCTATGTAGGGACCCTCATTGTCTCCTTTATAAGATATTATGATACTCTTCTAATCTGCTCCCTTGTTTACACTCCCTTACTTCTCTAATTTATTCCACACACCACTCCTAGAATGACTATCTTCCAGTGTGATTTCTACCAAATCCCTCTGTGATATAAACTATTTAATGGTCTACCATTGCCTGTCAAGCTAGGTTGAAGTTCCTCCTCCTGGTATTGAAAGCTCTAAAACATGAATAAATCCACATTCCTAACTCATCCACAGTTACTCCTCACCACAGAGGCTACACTTCTGCAATAACAAAAAGCTCAATGTTCATAAAAATTCAGCTTCTTAAACTATGCACATTCTCTCCATCAGAAATCATTCCACAATGTCAGCTTACCACAGTCCTCCCAGCCTTCAAGAATAATAGCAAATGCTACCTCTTCAATGAAATACTTTCTCATTGCCCCAATTTGATGTCTTATCTTACTCCTTTGAAGCTTTATGTTGTCTAGATAGTGTTTGGCAAACTATGGACCACAAGCCAAATCTATCCCATCACGTTTTATATAAACACAGCTATAAGCATTTATTTACTCAATATTTGTGACTGCTTTCAAACTACAAAGCATGAATGTGAGTAGTTGTGACACAAACCACATGACCCATAAAACTGAAAACATTTACTAGCTAGCCTTTTACATTAAAAAGTTTTCTGAGGCTGGAATGGTAGTTCACACATGTAATTGCAGCATTTTAGAAGGCTGAGGTAGGAGGATCACTTGATCCCAGGAGTTCAAGACCAGTCTGGGCAACACAGCGAGACCCTGTCTCAAAAAAAAAAAAAAAAAAAGTTGTCTCATCTCTGATCTAGACCATACTGACCAGGGAAAGGCTAATTATTATACGTATTGGTATGCCCTAATAAAGAGAAACTATTTATTAGGTTGGTGCAAAAGTTATCGTGGTTTTGCCATTTAAAAGTTTTATTCTGCATCCATAACACCCTGAATGCACCCGATCTTGTCTGATCTCAGAAGCTAAGCAGGGTTGGATCTGGTTAGTACTTGGATGGGAGACTGCCTGGGAATACCAGTTGCTGTAGGCTTTTAAAATAAAATAAATAAAAAATATAGAAAAAAAGATAAAAGTTTTATGTGATTACTTTTATGGACTTTATAATATTATTTCATCCTAATCTAATCACCAACTATTGTTTACTTCAGTGTGATCTGACATGGTCCAAGGATCCATTTGAACAATGTGTGTGTGCAACTTGACTGCCCAAGGAGTACAACTCTCTTTGTATATATTCTTGTATCCATCTGGCAGTAGTCCATATTTCCCGATGTTGAGCTAATTATTAAAATGTGTTAAGTAACGTACTACAACAAAATATTCATGGTACGTGACAGGATTTTTCAGAATAGAGGCACATTCAACAAAAGCAAAAATTGAAAAGTGGGACCTAATTAAAGAGCTTCTGCACAGCGGAAGAATCTATCAGCAGAGTAAACAGACAATCTATAGAATGGCAGAAAATAATTGCGAACTATGCTTCTGACAAAGGTCTAATATCCGGAATCCATAAGGAACTTAAGATTCCTAATCAAATCAATAAACAAAAACCACAAAGGGCATGAACAGATACTTTTCAAATGATGTACAAGGCCCAGTACAGTGGCTCATGCCTGTAATCCGTACTTTGGGAGGCCAAGGTGGGCAGATCACTTTTGAGGTCAAGCGTTCAAGGTCAGAGGATGTACAAGAAGCCAACAAACATATGAAAAATATGTTCAACATCACTAATGTCAGGTCAATGCAAATCAAAACCACAATAAGATATCACCTCACGCAAGTCAGAACAGCTATTAAAAAGAAAAAAAATAACAGATGCTGGTGAGGCTGCATAGAAAAGGGAATGCTTATACTCTGTTGGAAGGAATGTAAAATAGTTCAGCCCTTGTGGAAAACAGTTTGTAATTTTCTCAAAGAATGTAAAATAGAGCTACTATTCAACCCAGTAATCCCATTGCTAATTACATATCCAAAAGAAAACAAATAATTATATCAAAAAGACACATGCATTTGTATTTTCTTCACCCATGCCATTTACAATAGCAAAGACATGGAATCAACCTAGGTGTCCATCAATGATGGATAAAATAAAGAAAGTGTAGTACACCATGGAGTACAATACAGGCACAAAAAATAACAAAAGAACAAAATCATGGCATATCTAGCAACATGGATGCAGCTGGAGGCCATTATCCTAGGTGAACTAATGAAGGAACAGAAAACCAAAGACTGCATATTCTCACTTATAAGTGGGAGCTAAACTTTGAGCACACATGAACATAAACATAATAACAATAGGCACTAAAGACTACTTAGGGCATGGAGGAAAGGTCAAAAAACAATCTATTGGGGATTATGCTCACTACCTGTGTACAGTATACCAATGTAACAAACCTGTGTATGTACTCCTGCATCTAAAATAAATTTAAAGAAAAGAAGTTAAAGGAAATACATGCTTTGGACCAAAAAAAAAAAAGAATAGAGATAAATAAAAGCTGGTGTAAGTTATTTTATTTTATCTATTTTATCTTACCTCATCTTATTTTATTTCATTTTGACATAGGGTATCACTCTTTTGCCCAGGATGGAGTATAGTGGTGTAATCACGGCTCACTGCAAACTATGTCTCCTGGGCTCAAGTGATCTTTTTTCCTCAGCCTCCTGAGTAGCTGGGACCACAGGTGCATGCCAACATGCCTGGCTAAATTTTTTATCTTTTGTAGAGACAAGGTCCCACTATGTTGCCCAGACTAGTCGTGAACTTCTAGGCTCATGCCATCCTCTCACCTGGGCCTCCCAAAGTGTTGGGATTACAGGAGTAAGACACCGTATCAGCTTGGATTTTATTTTAATAAAGTGGCTTGTGCTCAACATTCTTCCATAAAATAATTTTAAAACGGAATTTCAAGTGTTATTAGAAAAAATACCCAATCCTATGTAAATGGTGATATAAATATGCACGTAAACATCCTTTCACTCCCTTTGCTAACCAAAATGGATTCATAAAAGGTCAATAAAAAGTGGGTGGTATTAAAGCCTTGGAAGCACTGTCTTCTGTAACTGATCAGCCTCTTTTCAATCTGGCGACTATGAGAGTCACAGTTTTGACTATTTTTGTTATATCTTCTGCACCTAGCACAGATTACAGCATTTAGTAGATGTTCAGCAAAGGTTTTAAATAAAAAAAAAATGAATGATTCCCTGCTTTTTTTGTATTCTGTGACTGGCAAATTCCTATTAGAACACTTCCAAGTAGACAAATTTCCTTTCAACCAAAGTCTTAGCCCATATCCAATCTTACGTCACCCAAATGAATGGCATCAATAGAAGTTTTATAGCAGTTAGCCATGACCACTAGCCCCCCACCTGACCCATCTCTCTGTACTCCCACCCCAGAAAACCTACCCTGGCTTAGACAATGATTATAATTCAAATACCCTTTACCTCTTTCATTTCTTAAAGCTAAGATTTCCAAAAAGCAAGATGTCATGCTACAAAAATGTGCAACAAAATATTTTAGTGAAATTTAACTTAGAGTTGAAGATGTTGTAAGACATTCAATTCCAGGCTTATTAGAAAACTTTTTTTTTTTTCCTCTTTTTGGGTACCCATGGGCTTCTCAACAGAAAATTTCATTGTCAGCTTTTTGTTAATTTTCTAAAAGGGAATAAATATTTCAGTTGTTTCTTTTCTATGATCCTCAAAGCAAGCAAACCCCAATTTTTGCAGTGTTTCACTGCCTTTGAAAGGAATAAATACATTTTCTTTTATGTCTAATGTATAATTTTGGAAAGGCTCATTATCATCCAGTGAGTGCTATCACTGCTTTGTTCTAGACAGACGTTAATCAATAATGTGAATAAATAAGGAAGGAAAGAGTGATGACTGAGGATTTTCTTCCTTTTTACACTAATAATTTTAACATTTTTAATTAAATTAAAATAAATAAAATTACTTTTAAATAGAAAATTAAATGAACCTCATGGCAATGCAATAGAACTGTGGGTTTCTTAATTAAAAAGACAAACGCCATGCAATATAAAAATGTAAGGGCCTCAACTGTGAGCTCACATCATGTACTTGTGATAACACTTTGGATAACAACTTAACTAAACTAATATTTTGGAGGGGGTTCGTATTAATCCTTATCCACTTTTCTTGGGAGGGGGAAATTTAAAATATCCTCCCTAAATACCATAGAACTTTTACATGTATTTTGATGCCAAAAAGTAAAAACTTTCAAGGCAAAAGTTCCTTTGCTTCAACACTTACATATAATTAACAATTAACACTCTACTTTTCCTTTTATAAAGTCATTGGAGTGTATATTATAACCTCACTGAGCTGGAAAAAATCATCTTCATTTAAGATTTCAAGTACTACTTAAAGCTTAAGGAGACACTTTCAGTTATTGAAGAGATAACTGTTGGAACTCTGTTTTCGTTAAAACAAAAACTAAAGAAATTTATTGAAAAGAAAAAGTCTCTTGTCTCTATAAGACATTTTTTCCCCGCTTACTTTCTTTTTAAAAATATTTTATTTTATTTTAAGTTCCAGGATACATGTGCAGGACATGCATGTTTATTACACAGGTAAAGGTGTGCTGTGCTGGCTTCCTTCATCTATCAACCCATCACCTAGTTATTAAGCCCTGCATGCATTAGCTATTTATCCTGATGCTCTCCTTACCCCTGAGATTTTATTTTAATTGATTTCAGAAAAAAAAAGGAACTGTGAATAATTTTTGCAGTTATATATTTCGAGCCAATGGCATCTATAACGATGCTGTATGCTTTTCAGTGAACATAGGTGCATTTCCTGTGCACTCACCAGACTTCAGATGTTGGGATCTGCCCCCTCATTCCCGCTTTCTATTTGAACACCAAAAAGATGGAACTATCAGACGCTGGTTTTGGTCTCTACAGTGCATGAGAAGTTGTTCCTACTCCAAAGGACAGACATGAAAAAATGAGAGACAGGCGAGCTTCATATATCCTCACCTTTTTGGTGATGGCATCTCTCACTGGTGGTGTAGCCATGTTTATTGTATTATTTTATTCCCCATATAGCTTTGTTGATTTTTGAACAATTTTTCTACTTCATTCTCCCATCGTTACTTGCCCTTCAGAATTTGTTCCTGCTGATTCCTGGCTACCTCCCTGGTTTCTCTCCAACTCTGGTTCTCTTGCTGTTATAAATTTTTGCTTAGATTGTTGCTTGTCTGCTTAATTTTGAACTCCTGTTTTGCTATGACATGTGGTACACACATGGCCCTAATTTAAAAATTCTCACCTTATTCCCAACCAACCTATCCATTTGCTGGTCCGTTTGGAGATTCCACCAGGGATTAGCCAATTCTCATGCCTGTCCCCTTATCTCTGTCTTCCCCCACATTGCCAGCTGAGGTACATACACTAAGATATTAGGACTTTTCAAGGAGTACACAGACATGAACATATTTAAGGAAATCTATTTCCAGATCCTCAGCTTTCAGACACAAATAAAATTGATCTGATAATGCCTCTTCTCTTATGTAACCACAGTTTTCTTACTTTGAAGAAGAAAGACATACCTCACTATGGCAAATCTTATCAAAGTATATTGCTCCAGGGAGTAAAACCCTCTAGGGCATCAAACAAAAGGACCATTAAATAATGCACTGAACATTTGGGTAGTTCATTGAAGGTATCTTAAAGAAAATATTGAAAGATACAGTTCTTTGTTTTGTCAAAGGAAAAATATTCAGGGCAAACCTCTGTCTTAATGTTAATCTTTTCCCACGAACCAAATGAGTTAAATATTCAATTCAAAGTTTCAACAAAAAATGTATTTAGAACACATATATAATGCAGATGAATGTATATTCTTTGCAACTGTTTAAATGTATGAGGAAATGTTTTATATTTAAAATATGGGAGACAGTACATGTTTTTTCAAAATTCCTTTAACGTTATCCGAGAAAAGCAATTTGAAGAGAATTAGAACTTCTCAGCCATAATTGCACAATAGAATCACTTGCGTTGCTTTAAAAATGTACAGATGTCCAAACAACGGTGAAGAATCTTTGAAGGTTGGACCTAGATATAATAAAAAAAAAATGTCTAAAAGCTCCGCCAGATGATGCCAATGTGCAGCCCGGGTTGAGAGTTATTGGATTGTGATCTGCTACTGGGGATGATCTTACACTCATTTCAAAGTCAACAATCTTTATTTCTCCCTTTGTAATGTAATGTTGCAGTTATAGTAATTGGTAATGGTTGTTTCTTATAACTGTTTACTAATGTTGAAAGTAAACTACAAACACAATAATTTAAAAACCCAATTATTTATGTGTCTTGGAATTATTTTTCCTTCTCAATTACTTCCTAGAGCAGGCGTCCCCAAACTCTGGCCCGCAGGCCGCATGAGGCCCCCTGAGGCCATGTATCCGGCCCCCCGCCGCACTTCAGGAAGGGGCACCTCTTTCATTGGTGGTCAGTGAGAGGAGCACAGTATGTGGCGGCCCTCCAACGGTCTGAGGGACAGTGAACTGGCCCCCTGTGTAAAAAGTCTGGGGACGCCTGTCCTAGAGTATGATCATATAGTCATAAATACATTTAAACCAAATTGTATGTGAAGTAAAAGTAGTTTTTCCTTCATTTCTTTAAAGTAATAGTGATAAATACCATATTGAGTAAGAATGGGATATTCTTACAGCATTTAGATTACACTCAGCCTCTCATTATATGAGAAAGAAACAAACTCTGCACTTTGGGAGGCCAGAGAGGGTGGATAACTTGACGTCAGGTTCCAGAGCAGCTCTGGCCAACATGGTGAAACCCCATCTCTACTAAAAATGCAAAAATTAGCCAGGCGTGGTGGCAGATGCCTGTAATCCCAGCTACTTGAGAGGCTGAGGCAGGAGATTCACTTGAATCCAGGAAGGGGAGGTTGCAGTGAGCCAAGATAGCACTACTGTACTGCAGCCTTGGCGAAAGACTGAGACTCCATCTCAAACAAACAAACAAACAAACAAACAAAGAAAAACCCCACAAAATCTATAGTCACCGTCAGGGGAACACTCTCCGTGGTTTTACAAGGGTTAATTTCCAGACCCATTGTGGGGACTGGTAATGTAGTTATTTATTCATAATTGCTCCTTCCACTTAATTTAATGGTACTTTATGATTATCTACCATGGCTTTGTCCTAAGTTTCTGCTGGCAATGTAAAGGTTAATCCTGCCATTCAAAAGTACTTACTGAACACATATTTTTGTCCAGGCACTGTTATAGGCACTTGTGACATGGCCAAGAATGAAACATACAAAAATCCATGCTCTCATTGAGGTAAAAAACATGGTCTCTATCCTAAAGCATCTCAAAACCAAAAATTAACACAGCTACACCATCCACAAGGAAAAACATCATTTTCTGTAATGTAAGGTATAATTTCTGGAACAGATAAGTCGCAAAATCCCCTCCCTAAATTGTCTCATAAAAAATTAAATAAAAGAGAAATATATTCCCTGGCAGTGACTTCAAGGGGACTGCCATCTCAAAGAGACATTGTCCCAGTGATCTGCTGCAATATATTACATGCACATATAATAGATGACCTCACTGGAATGGTCATATTTTCTATACCAATAATTTTCTGCCTAGACCTGAATGAGAGTCAATTGTAGAAAATTAATCTAAAACATACGAAGAAAGAATCAGATGAGTTGGGCACCTTCTTAAGTATTTAGAAACGTAGATATAATTCTGCTTTATTTATAATAGCTTTACCCACTTCAGAAATGATAGACTTCAGAAACTTGATGAAATCATTGTTATCTTTATTTCAGAACTCCCATGTTATATTTACTTATTTGACTACTCTTAGTTATTTTGACTTTGACTAAATGAATAACTTTTCCATGACGAGTATTCCTTTTCCTTAAAAAAAAAAAAAAAAAAACAAACCATGAATCCAAATTCTGATATGCACAAAAAGTCTTAGAACAATGCTGCATTGAAACCTGTACTCCTTTCTTATTAAAACAAACTATCGGACTACTGGGAAAATCATATTTATTTTTCTATTTTTAAAATTAATTTTCTATTATGTTGAAGCACCAAATACTGTTTTGTTCTGAGGAATGACAAACAAAAATGATAACTGTTTTTAATGTTGGCCACTGTTTCACAAATAACTTTTTAACATTTATGTGTTTCACGTTGCCTAATGGAACAAAACATATAAAGCTACATGGAAAAAAAAAAATATATATATATATGTATATGCATATACATGTATGTTTACATATATACACACAAAGAGAGAGAGAACAAATTCAAATGACTCCTTGGAGATTAATTCATAAAAACAATTCAATTCTGCATCCCAGGTTACTATAAAATTACCAATTAAAATGATTTTTAAAATTTTACTATATGCTTGCGGCAATAGCTCACACCTGTTATCCCAGGACTTTGGGAGGCCAAGTTGGGTGGATCAGTTGAGGTCAGAAGTTCAAGACCAGCCTGTCCAACCTCATCTCTATTAAAAATACAAAAATTAGCTGGGCATGGTGGTGGGTGCCTGTAGTCCCAGCTACTTGGGAGGCTGTGTCAGGAGAATCGCTTGAACCCAGGAGGCGGAGATTGCAGTGAGCTAAGATCATACCACTGCACTCCAGCCTGGGTGACAGATGAGACTCCTTCTCAAAAAAAAAAGAAAAGAAAATTACTACATATTCTCTTTTTTCCTATTAGGTATAGACAGAGTCAACCATTTTCTATCTTGTATCTAAATAAACTTCCCTATCTTTTTTGAATGTGCTTCCTTTGAACTTGACTGTTTCTGATCAATTATTAGTGTCATCGTGGCTTCTTAAGATAAATGCCAACCCCCTCACTAGCTAACTTGCTATCATATACAAATATTGGCACTTTAGTTAAGCTAAATCATATATTGTAAGTGGTAAATAAGTATTCTGCAATTATTTTCCAAGTTTATTTGACAAAATTTAGGATCTGTTTTATGAGCATTCTTCGCAGATTCTATTTGAGGTACTGACAAGCATGAATATATTTAAAGTAGTTTTGAATATGAAAATGCCACTTCATTTTAACAACTTTCATTTGAATTAAATATTAATAGGAATGGTTGCATCAGATAAAATATAAAATATATGAATGTTTATTTTTTAAAAGGTTGAATGATTGGATATGATTTAGCTCTTTGAGGGCTTAAAATGGTACACACACCTATTACTATTGCTTGCTAGTTAGAAGCTATCCCTCTATATGAAATATATGAATACATATTAGATCAGTGCTTAGCAAACTATGGCTTGTGGACAAAATCTAGCTCTTTGCTTGGTTTTGTAAAGAAAATTTTTGGAACACAGCCACGCTCATTTGATTATATACTGGCTATGACTGCTTTCATGCTACCACAGCAGAGATAAGTAGTTGTGATACAGGCCATGTGGCCTGTAAATTCGTAAAATATTAACTCTCTGGACCTTTACAGATAGCTGTAAATGTATGTGTATGTGTATGTGCACATGTGTGTATTCACTCCTGGAATCTTTTTAAGACTTATCATACTTTTAAAAACATGTTAGCACACTGAAGCCATCTCAAAATGTATTCAATTATAAATTATAATTTTTTATCTCTAACATTAGCTAAATGTCCCTACTTGATAATTGAGCTTTCTATTATGCTAAAATTGACTTATATTTGTCAAGCCTTAATTACAAAGCAAAACATTTGAAATTTTCCTTTCCAGTTTGACATTTTCTATCCAGTTTGCATTTCCCAAGTTATTAAGATTATAATAGTAAAACTGCTGATATTATCAAGGAAGTTGAATTAGGAATGCTAAAAATAATATTGGCTGTCAAGAGAATTTCCTCAACATAGCTTTCTTCCCCGGGTTTTTTTTTTTTTTTTGGTCCATTTTTAAATTATTTCCTTCCTCTTTTTAATTTTAGTCAAATATTTTCTCATTTTCAATAGACAGAACACTGGAACACAGCTGGTATTTTGTAAAATAAGATGATTTTATTCTTCCTATGTTCTCTCTCTCTCTGTGTGTGTGTGTGTGTGTGTGTGTGTGTGTGTGTGTGTGTTTGCATGTGTATGCATAAGTTACTCTTGTTTAAAACAAGCATTCTTTATTGGTCTTCACCAATTGGTTTCTTCACTGTTAGAGGAGATTCCTGGAAGAACAAAGATGCAATTTACACATGGTACCCAATACAGATATCGAAGACTTTTTTTATTATTGAGTTATATGGTTACAAGAGCTGTGGGAGTTTACAAAATGACCAGCAGGTGGGCATGATTAAAAGAATCCAGTTAATATTATTCCTTTTAGTTACACATCTAGAACAGTACACCCACACCTCATAGTAAGAGTGGTAAATTACTATCGTAACTTCTGTTATTATTGCTTATGCTCCCTCCCCCTTCCTCTCTACTCTCTGTCTCTCAGATAGACAGATAAACACATTCATGAACTCATACTTACATATAACAGCTACCACATCATAATTAAACTGCTAATACCCTACTTAAATCCAGAAAATGAGTTAAGAATATTCTCCTTGGAATCTGTTTGACTTCAAACCCTGACCATTTTCCAACACCCTCACCTTGCAGCCACTAATCTTGGGTAAGTTTTAAATTTATCTCTATCTTGGCTTCCCTATGTATAAATGGGAAGAATAGTGTCTGCCATTGGATCATTGTAAACATTAAATGTGGTAATACCTGTTGTCATGGACTGAATATGTTCCCTCAAAATTCAGATATTGAAGCATTAATCCCCAACGTGATGGTATTTGGAGGTAGGGCCTTTGGGAGATCATTAGATTTAGATGAGGTCATAAGGGCAAGACTTCATGGTGGGATAAGTGCCATATAAGAAGACAAGATAACAGAGAGCTCCTTCTCTGTCATGTGAGAATGAAGAGAGGAGGTTATCTACAAGCCAGGAAGCCAGCCCTCCTCAAGAACCAAATCTATGAGCACCTTGACCTTGGACTTTCCAGCTTCCAGAACTGTGAAAAATAAATCCCTATTGCTTATATTACCCACTCTATAGTATTGTTCTGAAGCAGCCCTAGCTAGGACATTTGTAAATGACAAGTTCTATACTATTATATAGGGCTACTGGATAAATATTAGCTATTCCCATTCCCGTCTGAGAACTGAAATACCTGAAACACCTTTTAAAAATCTTTGTATTACTCAACCACCCACTGCATATTTTCTTTCTTTTCTGCATTTACTTTCATGACTCTGATTCTGTATTGTGTATGTCAGAGTCCTAGTAAACATTAGTATAAATGTATGTTTAAAATTATTTTGAATCAAATCCTTCACAATTTTTACTATTTCAATCAACAGATGAGTGTTGATGGGTGATAAAATTGAGTCTCTACTACACTCAATCTCTGAATTGAGAAATATTATGTTTTCCTTGGAACAAGGTCTAAAATATTTTAGTATTTGGGAATAATTTTGCCTTCAGATTATTTTTTAGATTTCAGGAGGGAGACTGAGGGCACATTTAAATAGCAGAGAATCTCATGGCACTAAGTCAACCAGTCCAGGCTTTCGCTTCCTTTTCCAACTCTAATTTCATTCCAGACACAAAATACGAATCTTTCTAAATCAAGTATTTAGGTAAAATCTCAGTGGTTCCCCATGACTAACAGGATAAACTTTCAGTCTCTCCTATGACCTAATATCATTCCAACTCTCCAGAAGTAACTTCTGGGAATCTTGGCTTCAACCAACCTGGCCCCTTAGTGAACTTTAAATGCATTTGAAGTTATACCTCAGCATGCTTGTTTATGCAATTTCTTCTAACGAGGACATTTCCTGTCCTTTAAACTTACAAACTCCATGTCCATGAAAGTCCTATCAATGCAATGACGTCCACCCTAACTGTTCAAGTACATGCTAGGTATTCTCTTTTGTTAATGAATGAATTTCTGATTTATGCCACTAATTTTTGCTCTTAGTATTCATTCATTTATTCTTCAAATAATGACAAATGAGTCTGTGAACAATTCTGTTTCAGGGAGATACTTCCGATAACCTGAATGGTGTTACTGGAGCTCAAAGGAGGAGATTCTTTGAATAAAATTATTCTACGTTTGGACATTGTAAGTGAAATATGGTATAAGGACTCTTTCTATAATAAACTTTGTAAGACAAGATACCTGCCTTATATTGAATCCTGCAGTAAAGCAAATAATACTAAAGAAAGCTCTGTGACATGCAAACACTATTCAGTCTTTAATATCAGTGTTTTTATAAAAAATTATCCTAGATGCATAATTACAAAGACATCTTATTGTAAAAAAGTGTTTCTAGGACAATTATAATACATATATCAATTGTAAACTTCATGGATAAACACAGAAATTCATGTCTCTCTTTAGAGGAAAAAAAATTATTTTGCTTTTTTTTTTTTTTTGAAAGCAATGAATGAAACATCTTTTTTGAAAAACAATATGAGGTGCATATAATTACCTCAATGTGAAGGTGTGAAAGGCAGCTTTGCAATAAAAACTAATCAACTGGAAATTCTGTTTTCGAAGGCAAGATAAAGCCTGTCTTTTAGGGGGAACAAAGGGGTTTCCACACACACTGGCATAATAAAAATGCATGTATACTAATGGGCACTCTAAGAGGTACAATTTGACATAATAGCAAATATGCACAAGGACAGATGGATCATGTTTTTTAAGATAAATTATTCTTATAAATGTGCTTAGTTGATTTCAACAACTTACACTGAGAGCCCACAGTAAGAACAATAAAAAGGTATTTATTCAAAGTAAGATCATATAGAATCCAATTGTTTTTAAACTATATGTAATTAAAAATTCAGTGGTATACTAATGAATATTTAATAACTTTTTTTTTCTGGGAGGGAGGTAGGTCAACGATTTGTACCATTTACCAGTCTTTTGTGAGCTGGTACAAGTTGGCTTCAGCACACCACGGTATAAATGTTCTAAGGTCATTCTAAACTATACTGGACATTATTTCTTGAGGAAATGGCTAAACGATGAAAGCATAATTGGTTTCTCCCAGAGCATACTATGTGTGTAACCACTCATATGTTGCTAAATGATTATTAATATGTTCACTGCAATAAATTGTCAGGTGCATTCTCAGCCCTAAAGATGTATTCCCTCTAAGTAGCATCTCACAGAAAGAAAACTGCTACCTGACATGAAGGTATGTGTTGTTCTTCTTTAGTCACTAGACTATATAGGCTATATGTGGTTTAACCAAGTCTTAGGAAACAGCAGAACGAAAACTGCTTTTTATTTTTAGATGATTATTTAACGTAGCTCATATTGGTCTTTTTCCTCCTTAAAAATGGTTTTCTAAGTTTCTAAACAGAATAGTCTAAGCATTGTCTGATATACCCTAATTTAAGAGACACAATATACAGCATGACTTACTAAAAATAAACAAAAAATGACTATTAAAGATCCGTGGTTTCGTTTGTTTGCATGTTTGTTTGTTTTTGTCGCAGATGTAATAAAATGAAGTTCCTACTCACCAGGGAGGCTTTTAACATTTTACAATTTTTCAGTGTTTAACTAGCTAGCTCTTTATTGTTTTTCAAGGTACGCTTTTGACAGGTCAAAAATTTCGAAGTGAGTTTTCTAATTAAAAAATATATATTGAACAAAAAGTCTTGAGAACCTTTTTGTACTGTATCATACAACTTGGACAACTGTACCATTTTCAACTAAAAGTTGTACTCAGTCAACTGGTAGTTATTCCTAGTTTGTCTCAATTTAAGCAGTTTTCTATAGTATTTTGTGTACTGGAATTATTAAAAAAATTATCATGTGGTTTTCAGATTGATTTTGGAATTCATAAATGATACTTAATGAACAGCAACTTTGTTACAAGCATTTTAGCATGGTAAAGGTCATTTTTCCCTTTAAGTCAAAGGAGGGTTTACTGTTAAAATCAGAACTCAAAACATTCAGGCCATATGCTTTGCATGGCTCCTAAGAATGAACCCAGGCAGAGAATAACAAGTATTTCACTCAAATGAATATAAATAGTTATTTTTAACACACAAAGCCATTGCAATTATTTTAGAGAGACTAAAACTTACAGCCATATAATGGGTCAGGCAGTGGTCAATTACGGTCTGCTTCCTTGTAGGTTTCCTCTTGTAACAACTATCTCTAAGGAATACCAACATATTTCTATATGCAGTTCTATGTTTAAAAATAAGGACATTTCTGTATATTGTATCGAACTCCTAACTCAGAAACAGCAAGGGCCTGACCCTGCTGGTGAAAAGGGAGCTAATGTTTAGGCCAGTGGGGTTCCCAAAGAGATAATGGTGTCCTACTGGTAAGTAAAATTTAAAGTAGCTACGGAAACTCAGCAATTGATTTTCTGCTCACTAGTGGAATCCCTTCTCTCCCTGGGAGTGAATCTATACAGAGTGAAGACTGGAGTGTTCCCTTTTTGAGACTATTAAGCCTGTCAGAACCAAGGTGTGCCTTTTAGTGCATGGAAAAAAGTATGGCATCCTGCTGACCTCATAGAGAAATCTGTTTTATGGATGTGTCCAGTTCTAACATCTTAGAAACATCCCAGAAAATACAAGTTTATATGACTACTTTTAAATGGATTTTCCACCTTTACACAGCAAAGCATTAGCTACTGGGAATTTACTGTTTCTGTTTACCCGCTATAACAGCACACAGTGGGCAGTACCTGTGCAATTTTCAAGTGAAACCAAAAAATGTACAGCTTCAGCCCACGGGGCTAAGGTGAAGAAAGGAAAGCTAGAATAAATTCCCATTTGTCCAATACTGACCCCAATTAATGTTCGTCATGATGATGTTTTTGTCTTTTCTCCCAATGTGGGTTCTCTCACACCAGGAAGTATACCACCTTTTCATCTGTACTACAAAACAACCATCAGGGACAATGATATTCAATCATTATCTAGTCTTAATTAGACTACAATCAAAGGATTTACTGCGGATGGCAGGTGTGCCTTTTATTTACATACTTTCCTCAACCTGTTTCATAACTCTCTTGTTGAGATCATTATAATCATTAATAAAATAAATGGCATCAATACAAATGAAGGATAACACCCTGCTGACCTCATTGTATCAGCCATATTCTGGAGCTGCTAATTGACAAGCCTGACTGGGGAAATGCTTGTCCACATCCCCTTTTGTCCTAAATAGTTATGTTTTACATTGTAGCACCTGGGTTCCCTAGATTAGTGTGATGGATTTTTTCTGTTTTCTGTTGTCCAGGATGGTCTTAGATTCTGGGGCTCAAGTGATCCTACTGCTTTGGCCTCTCAAAGTGCTGGGATTACAGGTGTGAGCCACCATACCTGGCCAAGAATGACAGATTTTTCAAAAGGCCACACATTTCCGCTCCCCTTCCCTTCCCTCTCCTCCTGTCTTCTCTCCTCTCCTCTCTTCCCCATGGACTGTCACTCTGTTGCCCAGGCTAGAGTGCAATGGCACGATCTAGGCTCACTGCAACCTCTGCCTACTGGGTTCGAGTGATTCTCTCACCCCTGACTCACAAGTAGCTGAGACTACAGGTATGCGCCACCACGCCTGGCTAATTTTTGTATTTTAAGTAGAGATGGAGTTTCCCTATATTGACCAGGCTTGTCTTGAACTCCTGATCTCAAGTAATCCACCTGCCTCAGCCTCTCAAAGTGCTGGGATTACAGGTGTGATCCACCGTGCCTGGCCGCATGTCTCTTTTCAATGTAGTGTTGGAACTTCTTCTAATATAAGATAAAATCTACTTCTCTACCTTGAATCTGAGCATGCCTGCCCATGTTACTTGCTTTGGTCAATGGGACATAGACATCTGCAGAAGTACCACAAAGAGAGACATGAAAGGTACTTCTGTATTGGGGATTGCTCTCTGGCTGTTTCTGGGACCGCTTTCATCAGCATAAGAATGAGCCTAAACTAAGCTCCTTGAGGATAAGAGAACACATAAAAAGAGAAGCTCAGCCATGATACTTGAATTTCCAGAGACATAAGTGAGCTCAGCTGACCTCATGCAGAGCAGAGATAAGCCATTCTAACTGAGTCCATCCCAAATTGATGACCCCACTGTACTGTAAGCAAATGAATGATTATTATGTAAGTTACTGTATTTGGGGTAGATGGTTGTTATGCAGCAAAGACTAAATGATATAGCTAGTTTGGTTTAGTCAGAGGTAAGGACCTGACATGAGGGATGAAAGGCATCCATATACAAGCCAGTGAGACAACATCAGTGGTCTGCCCTCCCAAAACAAGTATGTTCAGAAATTCCTCTTTTGCATTATGAACTAAGAGTCACAAATGGAAATTTCTAGACTATGGGGAATAACAGAGCTGGAAGATGACTTACTTTGGTTATGGTGGTCATAACACTGCCATTTGTAAAGAGAGGAAATCTTTTGAATAAGAGATATATAGAGAGGAAAAAAACTACTGAGTATTGAATAAATTATTAACATATTCACTAAGTTAATCTTTAATAATTTGTGAGCACTAAGATTTATATGGAAAGAGAGAGAGGAGAGAGAGAGAGCAAGCAAAAGCACACACTTCAGTTCCTAATAAATTTCTTGGATCCACTTCTACTCTGAATGAGACACATTTCTTTGGTTCCTATGCAAGAGTTTCCATGATTCTACTAAGTATTCTTAGTCTTTAGGTGGCAAAGAACAAAAATTTGCTAAGGTTTCATTAGATAAAGGTGGGGATTATTCTGTACAATGAAAATAGTCAACTAGGATGAATAATAATTAGATAAGTAAAAGATAAAATTTTTGAAAATAAGAATAGAATGAAAAATATTTTAGTGTATTTTATTATTTTACTTATCAATATAAAGATTAACGTTTATTTTCAAGTGCAAAATGTCTTTTCTTTTCTTTTCTTTTTTGAGATAGTTAGGATCTTGCTGTGTTGCCCAGGTTGGACAACAGTGGTGTGATCATGGTTCGCGGCAACCTTGACCTCCTGTGCCCAAGTGATCCTCCTACCTCAGTCTTCCAAAGTGCTAAGATTACAGGCATAAGCCACCACACCCAGCCTACAAAATTTCCTTATTTTAAATTAAGTAAAAGCAGAAGTTTGTGGGTTTTTTGTTTTGTTTTTATTTCATTTTTCCATACGTTATTGGAATACAAGTGGTATTTGGTTACATGTGTATATTCTTTAGCGGTGATTTGTGAGACTTTGATGCACCCATCGTGTGAGCAGTATACACTGCACCATATTTGTAGACTTCTATCCCTCGCCCCACTCCCACTCTTCTCTCCAAGCCCCCAAAGTCCACTGTGTCATTCTTATGCCTTTGCACTTCCATAGCTTAGCTCTCACATATCAGTGAGAACATATGATGTTTGGTTTTCCATTCCTGAGTTACTTCACTTAGAATAATAGTCTTCCAGTCTCATCCAACTCACTGCAAATGCTGTTAATTCATTCCTTTTGATGGTTGCATAGTATTCCATCACATATATATATATATATATACCACAGTTTCTTTATCCACTTGTTGATTGATGAGCATTTGGGTTAGTTCCATGATTTTGCAATTGTGAATAGTACTGCTATAAACATGCATATACAAGTATCTTTTTTGAATAATGACTTCTTTTCCTCTGGGCAGATACCCAGTAGTGGGATTGCTGGATCAAACAGTAGTTCTACTTTTAGTTGTTTAAGGAATCTCCACGCTATTTTCCATAGCAGCTGTATTAGTTTACATTCCCACCAGCAGTGTAGAAGTGTTCCCTGTTCACCATATCCACTCTAGCATCTACTGTTTTTTGATTTTTTTGATTATGGCCATTCTTGCAGGAGTGAGGTGGTATCGCACTGTGGTTTTGATTTACATTTCCCTGATCATTAGTGATGGTGAGCATTTTTTCATATGTTTGTTGGCCATTTGTGTATCTTCTTTGGAGAATTGTCTATTCATGTCCTTAGCTGACTTTTTGATGGGAATGTGTTTTTTTCCTACTGATTTGTTTTAGTTAGTTGTAGATTCTGGATATGAGTCCTTTGTCAGATGTATAGATTGTGAAGATTTTTTCCCACTCTGTAGGTTGCTGTTTCCTCTGCTGACTGTTCCTTTTGCCATGCAAAAGCTCTTTAGTTTAATCATGTCACAGCTATTTTATCTTTGTTTTTATTGCATTTACTTTTGGGTTCTCGGTCATGAAATCCTTGCCTAAGCCAATGTCTAGAAGGGTTTTTTCAATGTTATCTTCTAGAATTTTTATAATTTCAGGTCCTAGGTTTAAGTCCTTATTACATCTTGAGTTGATTTTTATATAAGGTGAGTAATGAAGATCCACTTTTATTCTCCTACAGGTGGCTAGCCAATTATCCCAGCACCATTTGTTGGAAAGGACATGCTTTCCCCACTTTATGCTTTTGTTTGCTTTGTCAAAGATCAGTTGGCTGTAAGTATTTGGGTTTATTTCTGGATTCTCTATTCTGTTCCATTGGTCTATGTACCTATTTTTGTATCAGTACCACGCTGTTTTGGTGACAATGACTTATAGAATAATTTGAAATCAAGTAATGGGATGCCTCCAGCTTTGTTCTTTTTGCTTAGTCTTACTTTGGGTATGTGGGCTCTAAAAACAAAACTTTGGATCAATGTAGTAAATATATTCATAGTTGACCATTACACTGTACAAAATGGAATTAATCTGTAAATTAGTTAATAGTGTAAAATCAGTGTTCATTTTCAGACTTCAATAATTGTACTATGATTATATAAGTTAACATTTGGAGAAGGTGTACAAAGGGTACACAGAAACTCTATGTATTATTTTGTGAACTCTTTTCTAAGTTGAAAATTATCAAAGTAAAGATGTTAAATATATATATATACATATATATATATATATATATATATATATAAAATGCTGAAATAAGAACATTTATTTTTCTTACTTTACTTCCCAAATGAAATCATACTGAAACGGCAGAAACTGTATAACAGAATGAGTCTTTCCATTCTCACACCAAAATAAAATAATGGGGTGCCATCAGCTAACTATGAAATCTGAAGATCTTATGGATATAAGTAAGCAGGTGGAACCATTTGTCTGAGGATAAAGTATTGAGAAAATATCCATCTCAACAGGAGAAGGAGAGGTGTGCAGTATAGGAAAGAGCTATTCTTCCCACCAGATCTCTAAGACTAGCACCAGTGAGTACAGGGACACAGCTGTAAAGAATTAATCATGTTAATTCATTAATCAGTGAGTCCCAAACATTTTCACATCCCAGTATACATCAGCAATGGTTATATTCATGTGGGACAGTAAAATGACACAATGAGAAGTGTGCTTCAGGTACATTTATCTGATAGAAGTTTGCAGAAACATATTCAACATGGAAGTATCTGCAGGCGAAAATCAAAGACAATGGTGATTTTGACTTAGGTGCCATAATTAACACACTAGAAAATCAAAAGCAGTAAGTTGATTTTGGTTGCTTAGATGGAAGGGGATAGGAGACAGAATATAAAATAAAGGAAGGGAGCTGTTAGAGCAACATGGAGATATACCAGTAAACATGTCTAGTAGGTAGCTGGTATATTTGTAGGAAGGGTTCTATGAAAGAGAGGCCAGTGAAAGATATGCAGGGTCATTGATAAAGTTGTAAAAAGTAGATAACGATAGAAGGAAAAAGTAAGAGAAGGCAAATCAACATTGAAGGAAAATGAGAAAAAGGGGGAATCATGACATAGACATCAGTAGACAAGAATGTTTTAACTGTAGCTACTGCATACATTAATCACACCCAGTGCTGAGCTCTTTACACATTGTTTATTGCCGTATTACCAGAAATGAGAAGTCGATAAGGGAGAGAAAATTAGAAGAAACAAGTAATAACTTTAAAATGTATTTACTGTCAGTATTTCAACTATTTCCCTTTCTTGCAACTGACAATAGTTAAACAGCAATAAGCATGTTCTAAATGGTTTCCTTCATTGATTTTCTTCAGTGAAATTTGCTCTTTTTTATTTGACAAATATTGGAAAGGCTCTAATTGAATTATAATTTAGCTGCTTTTATTTTGTTTTGGTAACAGTGTTTCAAATGTCATTTTCCCGAATGCTTGCAAACACAAACAATTTTTAATATGGCTCCTCATTTTTCTTGATCTTGACCTAAGAAAACTATTAATGAGGTGGCTTCTCTCTTATGAATTATTGGTTTGAATTCAAACCATTTTGACAAGGAGTGATTGAAAATCATTACTGGCTCCTCCTGTGCTCAATAGTCTGTGTTCCTGTTTTGGTGGCTCTAGATCAATTCATGGGGAACCAGTGTCCATATGACTAAAAGTACTACTTCAACTACAACCAGCTACTTTCCTGAATGGACTCTAAACAACTATTGCCATCATTCCATGCAGGTAAGGATGGTTCTATGTCACCCTGTGAACACATGGAATATCGGGTGCTACATGGCTTCTCTGAAGTTAAATTAAAATCTCTGTCCCCAGGGATTTTTCCCCTTATTTTTAAATGACTATTCTATCTCTGAATAAAATTCAAGTTGTGACCCGAAAAACCCTGGACATATATCATTGAATAGAATTCTACGATCTCTATCTGAGATACCAGATAATTTACATATTTTTTGATTCACAAAAAGTGTTCCTACTGAAATAGGCAGAGTATATACCTGTAAAACATTAGCTTTGCACTTTACTATGACTGGCTTTGGACAATGGAATACACTGTACCTTTAAGAGATATCCTAAGTTACTGTCAGCTCTCCTGAGACTTACATCCTTTCCCAGGAAAAGAACATGATCTAGATAGCTATTGCTCCTTCCGCATGAATCCCAGAATTTAGACATATGGAACAGCTTTGAATCTAACCCGAAACCTAGAATGCAGGATAGTCCAGTAGAGTACCAGTAAGTGCAGACAGGATCGATTAAAACCAAACCAAACTCTAGACCCTTGACCATGAAATAAATGACTGCTATTGGAAACTTTTTAGCTTTGGGTTGTTAGTGATGCCACATATCCCTGTAGTCTGCCTAAACTTCTTTTCTTTCTTCTGGAAATTTTAGCAGACCACAGGAGAGGTACATGTGATAACAGGAATAAGGGTACTACTACGGCAGGTCCAAACAGTTTAACAAACCTTTAACAAACAACAACTGTGTTTATGCTAGATTATTCAGCGTCTAGAGATCCAAATCTGCTGACTGGGTACAACATCATAAATCAACAGTTTTCTGATCATTATTTATAGAAAAATCAACTTAAAGACATCAGAAAACCTATTCTTTTTAAGTTCCCATGGATCATATACTTAGATAGCGGATGAAACAAACCAAAATTGATTTAAAATAATTGAAATCATATAAAGTATTTTCTTTGACAACAATGGAGTAAAACTAGAAATCAGTAACAAAAAGATAACAGAAAAATCTTCAAACATTTGGACACAAAATAGCTAATAAATAAGCTATAAGTCAAAAAGTTTCAAGAAATGTAAAAAATGCATTGAAATGAATGAAAATGAAAACACAATATATCATCATTTATGAGATGCAGTCAAAGCAGTGCTAAGAGGAAATTTTACAGTACTAAATGCTTTTTTAGAGAAGAAAAATCTCTAGTCAATACTCTAATCTCCCACCTCAAATACCTGAAAAAAAGAAAAAGCACAGTAAATCCAAAGCAAATTGCACGAGGAAACAGCAAAGACATGAACAGAAATCAATGAAATTGAAAACAGAAAAGCAATAGAGAGAGTTAATGACGCAATGAACTGGTTCTTTGAAAAGATCAATAACATTGATAAATTTCTAGGAAAACTGACAAAGACAAAAAGAGAAAAGACACAAGTTACCAATATAAAGAATAAAACAGGCATTATTGCTATAGACTCTGTAGACCTCAAAAGAACAACAAGGGACTAACATGAACAATTCTACACTTTGTAATTTGGCAACTTAGATAAAATGGATCTATTCTCCAAACACATGAACTGTCACAACTCACCCAATATTAAATTAAATATTTGAATAGCCCCATAACTATCAAGGAAACCGAATTCATAATGAAAGCACTACTCCGAAAAAGAAATCTCCATGTCCAAATAATTTCACCAGAAAATTCTATGAAACATTTAAAGAAGAATTAGCATCAATCTTATACTACCTCTTCTCCCCAAAAGGGAAGATGGAAAGCCTTCCGATTAATTTTATGAAGCTAGTATGAATCTGATGTCAAACAACTCTCATTGACAGAAACACAAAAATCTTTAACAAAATATTAATAGGCCAGGCACCGTGGCTTACACCTGTAATCTCGGCACTTTGGGAGGCCGAGGTAGGCAGATCACAAGGTCAGGAGTTTGAGACCAGCCTAGCCAATATGGTGAAATCCCATCTCTACTAAAAATACAAATACTTCATAAAAATACATAAACATAAAGTCAATTTTAAATAAAACAGTATGATAAAATAACATCTTTTCTAAAATCTCCTTTGGGACCTATTAGTTTGTATATTTCCCATTCTTAACTCTTTGATTTTGATTTTGCCTTCAGTCACTTCATAAAATTTTCATTTCATTCTCAAATAGCTTAAGTCTTCATCAATCAGAACCCAGTAATTTTAGCTATCCCTAGATTGACTCTCTTTCTCAAGTGATTAAAAAGAAGGAAAAGGGCCGGGCGCAGTGGCTCAAGCCTGTAATCCCAGCACTTTGGGAGGCCGAGGCGGGTGGATCACGAGGTCGAGAGATCGAGACCATCCTGGTCAACATGGTGAAACCCCGTCTCTACTAAAAAAAAATACAAAAAATTAGCTGGGCATGGTGGCGTGTGCCTGTAATCCCAGCTACTCAGGAGGCTGAGGCAGGAGAATTGCCTGAACCCAGGAGGCGGAGGTTGCGGTGAGCCGAGATCGCGCCATTGCACTCCAGCCTGGGTAAAAAGAGCGAAACTCCGTCTCAAAAAAAAAAAAAAAAAAAAAGAAGGAAAGGTTTTTGTTCCTCTGTATCGCCGCCTGGGCTTTGTCTCCTGCAAAAGTGAAGAAAAAAGTGGCAGCAGGGCTGGAGTATGGGAATTATTATAAGATATTTCTATTCTTTTGTATTTTTTCTCAGAAGTCCTCAAAACTTTAGCAAATACATCTTAAGCCCTAACTTCTATCTAGGTACTTGAAAATGCAAGCAAAATCACAGTACTTAGTAAAACCAAAGCTGCATTTGCAACTTTCCCAAAACCTCCCAGTAGCAGAATTCCTAAGAAAATGGTAGATTTTGATACTAAAACTAAACAATTTTGAACAAGACTTTTGAAAAGTGATTACAATTACTATAATATAATCCAAATCAAATGAGTTATTTTTATTCATCAGTAAGAAAAATCTAAAACATATACCATGACTGTGACTTTCCTTCTCCTTCTTCCCCTATACTGTTTTAATTAGTTTTATCTTTTTGTTGCCTTGCTTCCAGTGAAGCAAAATGTTTCATGAAAATATATTTAATATAATAACTGTCAGTTCAATCGAGTTAATGGAATTTTTAGATGTGCTTCGCTTACCCTGAAAGAATGGTTTATATGCTGGTATTATGTAAATACATTTTTCAATCAGAAGTTGTGTTTTTCCCCTAATGGAAACTCAGATCAAGCAAGTTTATATAAAAGCATGATCTTTTTCCCATTTCAGAGTTCTTTAGATACAAGGTTTGAAAAGGCAAAGTGACCATTCCATTATCATAGAAATCTATTAGTACAATTTTCTTTAAAACTGCTTTTGCAAATTTAGTGAGGCTGGTCTTCAGAGTCGAAATACTCTGTTGTAAATAGCGACTTAGGTTAAAGTTTAATACATACAGTCAGAGCCTCAACTTTATCAGAAGGCTTTTTCTTTCATAAATGTAATAGAAAACTATCGCCAACATTTTGTAGTATGTCTCAAGACACATAGCATACTTGAAACTGGTTTAAATAATTTTGATATTAGCAATTCCATTAATAAAACCACAAGTGCATTTCTAAATCAAGCAATTTAAAAACAAATGCACAAAACCTCAATGAAGGTATCACTTCACATTCACTAGGATGGCTACAACAATAATAAAACAAACAAACAAACAAAAAACCCAGAAATCAGAAGTGCTGATATGAATGCGGAGAGATTGGAAACTTCATACACTACAAACATATGGATTGTACTATTTAAATATAAAATGTGCAACTGTTGGGAGAAACGCTTTGGCAGTTTCTTAAGAAGTTAAACAGTTACCCTTTGATTTTGCAATTTTACACCTATGTATATACCCAAGTGAATTAAAAACATGTTCACATTATCAAATTGTACACACACGTTCATGGCAGCATTATTCATATAACCAAAAAGTGGAAACAACAGAAATGTTAATCAATGTGATGAATGTCTAAATAAAACGTGGTACATCCTTACAATGGAATATTATTTAACCGTGAAAAGGAATAGAGCAGTGATACATGCTATGGTATAAATGAACCTTAAAAATACGCTATTGCACAAGCTAGTAACAAAAGTTCACCTATTGTATAATTCTGTTTATAAGAAATATTCAGAATAGGCAAATCCACAAACAGAAATTAGATTAGTTGTTGCCAGGAAATGGGGTGGGAGATAGGAGAGGAAGAATTCAAAGTTTTGGGGCTCATTTTTGGAGTAATGGAAATGTTCTGGAATTAGACGGTGGTAATAGTTGCACAACACTGTGAATATACTAAAATCCACTAAATTCTACATTTTGAAATGGTTAAAACAGTGTATTTTACATTATGTGAATTCTATTTAGATTAAAGAATGATTTTGTCAACCTAAACTATAAATTGAAACAATAATTGATGAGTATTTTTTAAGTATACTCTGTAAGGTTTAATGAAATACTATCAAATTATGTCAATGATTCTCAACTAAAAGTCCCCAAATCTAAAGCATAATTATTGGTCTTCATTTTTTTTTTTTTTACAAATATATATTATTACATTCAAAATATTTGAAAAATGTTGGTATTTGCAAAGTATTAAGAAGTATCAATAACAAATCCCATAAATAATTTTGGAGAAATGGGCAGTAGATGGAAAGAAACAGTGTGACAACTAGGAAAACAAGTATTGCTTCACTTGACCAGCACTTTACAATATTTGGAATGAGTTTAACTGGAATGAGAGCAATGATCATATTAATCTGATGTGTTCAGACTCTCCTGAGTTTTCTCCTTGATTTTTATCTTCCCATAAATATCTGTTGTTGTTTTTTTTAAAAAAAAACACTCTTCATGAACTCATTATATTTTTCTCAGCCTAATGATATTTTACAAAAGAGACAAAGATGAAAGAAATCAAATAAATATGTCAGTTCAAAATCTAGAGACCAGAAGTGATTGAGAAGGGAACTGAGAGGGTTTATAAATTTCAGTACGAAAAGAATACATTAGAATGTTAGAGCTCATTTTAAATAAAAGACAATTATTTATGATAAATAAAAACTGGAAGTTTAAAAAAAAATTTTTTAAACACCTATACATGAAATTATTATAAAATGTATTTTATATAAAATAGTTTTCTGTAAAGCTTACATGCATTAATATATCTATAGTTATCATAATCTTTATTTTTATATGAAGTCAGTTCAGAAGAAAGCAAAAGTAATTTGTGAAATGAATGGGCACAGAACCCTATAGAGTTCCCAAAGGCACAACTGTAAAATACTCAATTCCACTAGTACAAAGGTAAGATCATTTTTAAGTGTTGGGTGAGCTACTGGAAAAGTACTAACGGAATTTGTGTAGGGAGAGTTGCTCAAAGTGATGAGGCCATATGTACTAACTGCCATTTACCTATCAAATTTAGGTTCCTACTGTCCCAAAGAGCCTGAAAGAGTGGGATACTATCTTGCTTAATGTAAAATACATTCATTATTGTACATGATTTTATTATAGGCAATGTGATTAATAAGGGCTACAAAGAAAAAACATTGAAAAAAAAGACTAAAAGTTACAAGATAAGGGAAATCTTTAAATATGCAAATAGCCAATATTCTTGCTTAAAAACTCAATGAATTAGTTATCAAATTAAGTATAAAAGAATAAATCATTAAAACAATATTGAAGATTTACTTTGTGTCTATAAGTCTGGCAAAGATTAAACAAATTGATAATACCCTATGTTGTAAACATGTGTTCTCATGCAGTATATGAAATAATGTATATCGGTAAAATCTTTTGGGAAGATAGTTTGGAAAATTTTATAAAAACAAATTAAATTTATATGCCTCTCTATCCAGAAATTGCATTTTGAAAAAGTATTTCTTTTATTTTTCATTATTTTTTTTTTTGAGACTGAGTCTGGCTCTGTCACCCAGGCTGGAGTGCAGTGGAGCGATCTCAGCTCACCACAACCTCCATCTCCTGAGTTCAAGCTATTCTCCTGCCTCAGCCTCCTGAGTAGCTAGCTGGGACTACAGGCACATGTCACCACGCCCAGCTTTTTTTTTTTTTTTTTTTTTTTTTGAATTTGTAGTAGAGACAGGTTTTCGCCATGTTAGCCAGGATGGTCGTAATCTCCCGACCTCATGATCCGCCCGCCTTAGCCTCCCAAAGTGGTGCTGGAATTACAGGCATGAGCCACAGTGCCCAGCCGAAAAATTATTTCTAAAGATAGCACATGAAATGCACAAATATGATATGGCATGATATTCATCATAGCATTATTTAAAATAAAAAAATAGAAGGAATAATGTATGTCACAGGACATTGGTTAAATAAATTATATATACTTAAAAGGGATGATGTCTACATTAATATAGAAACATTTCTATATGATGTTATTAAGGGACAAAAACAAATTTAAAAAGCATGTAAAATATGGTTAGAAAGATCTGTGGAAAGATGTTTATCTAAAGGCAAATAGTAGTCACCTGTGTGGTATGGGATTTTAAGTGATTTTTACTTTGTGCTTTAACCATGCATTTTCAAAGAGGCAATATTCTCCAAATGGTGCAAAAATTGGTTCTTGGGTGAGACCAAACAAATCCTAGATACCATGATGTTTTATGGCACCCTGAAAGGCAGCAATACATAAACAGACATACCATATATTCATGGTTATTAAAATCTCATGGGGAGATTAGGCAGGAAAAATATCTAAACAGGCTCCTTAGGGGGGTAATAATGATTTTTAAAAGGTTGAGAAACATTGCTTTAATCTATGATTTGCATTGTCTGAATTTTCTGCATGTACATTTTTGTTTAATCACACGCACAAAACTATTTTCAATTTGAGAAACAAATGTTCATTTTGAGAAAGAAACAGAAGGCTTGCTACTACATTTTAGGAATATTTCTATCATGAATGATAAAAGTAGGGGGAGAAGTAGTATGGTTTAAAAGTGTAAGGCAAGTAATGGCAGGTAAATAAGGCACTGCTATGCCATAGAATATTCATTTAAATCCTTTTTAAAAATCTCTCCACTTATCCATTCCTTTACTCTGTACAGTAAACTTGGAATCTAAATAATATCATAGAATAATTGGACAAGTCAAAGTTACACAAGCAAGGAAGATTTTATTAAAGACTCGCAATAGATAACACAGATAGAACTCAATTCCACTAGCACAAAAAGTGGGATCATTTTTAAATGTTGGGGTGAGCTAGTGGAAAAGTGCTAGAGGACTTTCTGTAGGGAGAGTGGCTCAAAGTGATGAGACCATATGTGCTGATTATCACATAGCTATCAAAGTTAGGCTCCTACCACCCCAAAGAACCTGGGAGATAGGGATACTATCTTGCTTGATGATTACATTTCAAAGGGCGAGCTCCCAGATCTTTGAGAAAGACATTTCTGGTGTGTAAAACTGGCAAGAGACTGAAAGAAGTTTTGCACCCTTAAAGGGGCAGAGAAAGAATTGACAATTTGGATATTTTTTAAAGTGAATGCTCTAAGCAAAGGGAGGTCAGAGGCCAATAATCATGAAAGAAGCTATCTGAAGTTAGTCAAGCTGAGGAAAACATTAAGGCTTTCTGGTCAATAAGCACTTCTGTAAACTGCTTTCATTCATGAGTCACCTAAGTTATGTGGTTTACTAAAATTATTTCTTTATTGTTGTCCTATGGCTAACAATTAATGCAATGTTCCACAGTGACTCCAAAAAAGATCAGCTAAGTTCTTATTTAATATGAAACAAACTGAGTTGTAAAAGTTTCTAAAATGTTTAAAGAGTAACACAGGATACTGTTAAAACTTGAAATAAAATATTTTAAGCCTTTATAAAAATAGCATTATATGCATATTTATGGGGGCTCCTAATTCCCACTCATGATAATTTGCTGTGGAAACATATTTAACATAATATTTCTTATTAGGAAGACTTAACATTTCCTTTCTTTTTTCTTCTTCCAAACCCTCTGCTACTTTTTCTAATTAGGAAAAATGTAGTAGCAAAAAAGGGAATAATGATGGTAATGGAAAAAAATTACAGAGATTTTGAGAATCTTTAAAATATTTTCTCCTACTTAAGCATTACATTTGTGAATTATGATATTATTAATGCTTCAGACATACAATTAGATAATAAGAACCAAAATATCAAGAGAAAAGGAATAATATACTTCCTTGATTACAAGTGGATAATCGAATAAATGTATGCTGATAATTCTGGGCTAGTGTGTTCATCAGTGAGCACCTTGTGAGAGGATGAAATACTTATTAACATCTGTACTGCAGCACAAGAAATCTACTAAACAAAAAGTCATTAGCATATCTTGAAGAATCTTGGTGTTTCACATAGTTCTTAGCTCACTATGACTATTTATTTGCAATATTCTATGTGCTTTTTTATTAGCACAGTCTTCAGTCAAAAAAGGAAGATGTGAATTTTTAAAATGTGAATATTTTGAAATGAGAATTACTGAGGTACAGCACACTCAAGTCAGACTTTATACACGGTAAAATCTGAATGCTCAATGCAAAATTGCTGCAAACAGCACTTTGAGTTTTCGGGATAGTTCATTACGGTAGGCTCTGCTGCCTGTGTGATCTTGAAGGCAGCAGAAAAACTGCATTGTGTTATATCGTAGACTGCATCATAATTGAGTGCTACTGCTGTGTTTGTGGCTTCCAGAAAAGTTATTAACAACAAACACTTGTCAGATAATTAGAAACATGGATCATGCAGATATTTCTTTTAATTTGCTAGAACTCACACCCTAGTATAATCATTCTAGTCTCTTGGTATTTGGGGGATATCTTTACTATGAAATCTATAGCATATCTAACATCTTATTATTAGATAAACTATACATTTACCAAGAGTTTCTCTTCTGATATATTTTCTATCTTAATTATTTTCTTACAAGAAATGAAAATATAGGTTTATGTTTACATATACACACATGAAATATATATATAAATTAAAAGTATACATTAGACTTATTTACATATAAATACACATACATTTATATATCTATCATGTAATTTGTGTAGGTATTGACATCAATCATATATATAAAACATACACACACATACATACATATATATATACACACACACATATACAAAGTGCCATATATTTTACATTGAAATACAGACTAGCCCTATTCCTTATATTGTGCCTTTGAACAATTAAAAAAAAAAACGGAAGGCCTAACAAAAATTTGTATGTACTAATAGTAGAATCACCCTGTGGTGGAAATCTGAGGACACATTTTCTCCTATACACAGTCAGGAACACAGTTAAACGTAACGGAGAAGAGGCCTGTCCACTTCACAGAAAAATTATTTTTCAAGGAAACATTTTTAACAATCTCTACCTTGGATGCAGTGACTACTCCACAGCCCTTGCTCGCCAACATTCTGTTTACTTTAGTACGTGAGACAAGGTATGGGAATATGAGTAGTAAGGGGACCCCAGGAAGTTTGTGTTATTACATTTTTACAGGTCATGCAACTATAAACCTTTGGAACAAAATGACTACATGTGGAAAGGGAGGGAGGGAGGGGGGGAGAGAGAGAGAGAGAGAGAGAGAGAGAAGAGAGAGAGAGAGAGAGAGAGATACAGACAGACAGACATAAAACAAGGTTAGGTCTCCACTTAGATATTAAAAGAAGTCTTTACTGCGTGCGGTGGCTCATGCCTATTATAATCCCAGCACTTTGGGAAGCTGAGGAGGGAGGACTGCTTGAGGCCAGGAGATCAAGAGCAGAGTAGCCTGGGCAACAGAGCAAGACTGTGTCTCTATTTTTTAAAATTATATATATACATATATATAAAGGTCAGGTGCAGTGGCTCATGCCTGTAATCCTATCACTTTGGGAGGCTGAGGTAGGTGGATCACAAGGTCAGGTATTCAAGAGCCGGCTGGCCATCATGGTGAAACCCGATCTCAACTAAAAATACAAAAAAAAAAAAAAAAAAAAAAAAAAGAAAGAAAAAAGAAAAACGCCAGGCATGGTGGCACCTGCCTGTAATCCCAGCTACTCAGGAGGCTGAGGCAGAAGAATTGCTTGAACTGAGGCAGAGGTTGCAGTGAGCTAAGATCATGCCACTGCACTTCAGCCTCAGTGACAGAGCGAGACTCCATCTAAAAAAAAATCACACACACACACAAAGTGCCATATATTTTACGTTGAAATAGAGTAGCCCTATTCCTTATACTGTGCCTTTGAAGAATAAAAAAGGAAAGCCTAACACATACACACACACGCACACACATGTATATACATTATAATTATATATAACAAGTCTTTGTGTAAACAAATGACTGATATGAGGTTCATTTCCATTTCTGAGGACGATCTATACAATGAATTTCTGAGCAATACAACACTAAAGGAGTCTAAAGACAGATGTGCTTGTGATTCTTTAAAAAATAGTCTGATGGGGTCCAGAGAGGTGAGATGTGGAGAAAGAAGAAAGTAACTGATTAGTAAAGAAGAGAATAGGGGTTTTCTTTTCTTCATGTCTCTATCCTGTTCCTTTTGCTTTTCATTTATACCTCAAAGTTTGACCTCTGCGTATGAAAAGAATCAGTGATTAAGGAGGGATTGAGAGACCAGTTCCAGATAAGAGTGAAACTTGAGGCAAAGAGAAGAAAAGGTGGCAATACCAAGCTACAGAAGGAAGGAAGGAAGTTAAAGTTCTTCTCAAACGGCTATCTGTAAGTACTATTTGTAATCCAAAATTAAATTGTGTTGCCATTTGTGTGTTGTTTTCTTAAATTCCTCCAGTAGCTGTTAATTCTGGGCCTAATGTAAGTGGGGCTTTAAGGATCCTACTCTCAGGTCTGCTGGAACAGATTGACTGCTACTTACTCTGCAGTCTGGGGACGGGGAGCAGCATTGGCATCACTCTGAATCAAAATCTGCATTTTAACAATATCTCCCGGTAATTCCTATGTACATTGAAGTTTTGGAAACACTTCTTTAAATATATCACTATAAAAGTGTTTGAAACAAATGTGCCCTGACATTAGGAGAGCACAAAGGGGGAACCACTTAATTGGAGGGTGAAGGGCAGACTTCACCTTGGAGTTATAAATTAGAACCGAAGAACAGGTTGGAGTTAATCAAGTGAATGTATAGGATGTGCTTGGATAGTGATCTGGGCAGAGGGAATATTGCTCAATATACACTCATGAAAGTTTAATTTGGGGAAATTAAAGTGTAAAAAGGTAAACGGAGATAGATGATGGTAAGTTGTGTGAGTGGGGGCCACTGATTGATGGTCTGGTAAACCAGCTAAGAATTTGGAAATTTATCCTTTTGGTAATGTGGAGTGAGTCACTGATTGCTTTTAAGCATCTGTTTTCAGGGGGTAGAGAATGGTGTGAAGCAGGTGGCAGCAGAAAAATGCCTTAATCTTTGTCATGGAACACAATTTCTTCAGGTCTAGGATTGAATACATTGTATCTTCATTCTTCTTGTTTCAAGAATACAAAAAAAGCCAGTCTTGCTAAGACTTACATAGTCGTAGAAAGTTTCACTCATTGTTTTTGTTCTATAAAAAAAAAAATTTTGTTGTTGGTGTTGTTTTTAACAAAGCAAATAGTAGTAACTTGTGTGATGATTACTCTAAGTCAGCAGGGACTTCACAAAGAGGCCACTGGTTGCTCTTTTCTCCTCAACTTCAAGGCAGCAACAGACAAAAGCCACAACAGTATAAAAGTCATAGTGGAACTTCTACGTTATTGTTGTTTAATGCTTTGTATTTAGGATATTTAATATCAGTTTCAATATAATTTTCACACTATCCTGTGCTATCCCTGCTGCAAACCTTTAAACTCAGCCTTCTTTATCCATAAATGACATGCTTACTAGAGAGTAAATTTATCACCAACTTCCATGGCTGTTGAAAGCCTTTGTTGAGGTAAATGAGTGCTACCATTGTCACCCAGACACACCCCAGCGTTGCAGGCTTTAAAACAACTTGCACTTCAATCTAGATTTCAATTCCTGGGTGGTTATCCCTGCTCTTAAATACTTGTGACTGAAACTGTCTTTGCAAAATTATTACAGTGAATTAAATCTAACATAGGTGACTCCATTGCGGTTCTAACCTCACAAGCTAACTGCCTTTGCTCATTCCTGGGTGTAGGCCCAGATAACTATGGGAGGAATTTAGTTTAAATTTAAAGCAAGAATGATAACAGTCCCTTCCCAAAACTAAGTCCTTCCTTGTTGAAACTGAAATCACCTTTGTGAAGTTAATGAAAAGCCACAGGGTTAGACTTATGGGAGAATCATGAATTCTGCTAAGATAGAAGCATAGTTAAACAATAACCTACCCTTGTTTCCAGCTTGTTTTCTATAATTACTTACTGCTCAGAAGTCAAGTGGCCAGAGGTCACAAGATTTATAACTTCTCTAATTGCTTCTGAAGATTGGTCTTAGAGATAATTTTTAGACATTTTTGCATCCTGGCAGAAAAAAATGATGCCACCTGAACCTGGGACCCATACCAAGGAACGGACTTGACAGGTCCTGTGATGACCTCAAACCAGAAACTGACTCATTGCACAAAGACAGTTTCAAATTCTATGGTTTGATCCCCAGCCAATCAGCAGCACCCATTCCCTAGGCCCTGTCCATCAAATTATCATTAAAAACTCTAGTTTCTGAGTTCTTGTGGAAGTTGATTAGAGAAATGTATCCTGTCCTTCAGCTCAGCTGCTTTGTGAGAATTAAACTCATCCTCTGCTGCAACACTGGTGTGTGTATTGGCTTTACTGTGTAGCAGGCAAGAAGAACCAGTAGGGTTTGTAAAACCTCTGGGCTGTCCATACTGCATAGTGATGGGAAACCATCTTTGTTTTTGTACTTCAGTCTTCCACCTGTTACTTCTTTACTGATTTGTTTGATATCTGGTTCATACACCTTGACTCAGATATTTCAGATAAAAACACATAAGCTCAGCTGAAGTTCCCTGGAACCTAATAACCATATGGAGCAAATAACTCAAGGAAATGTTAACATCCCCATGTTCCACACAAATGAGAAATAGAAAATATCTCTTAATATGTTGGTGATCCAGATTCCTTATACAAGGGAAATACTATGCAAATCATTTTTTTTTAAAAAAGGTTTCTGGCTAGCACAGTGGCTTATGCCTGTAATCCCAGCACTTTGGGAGGCCACGGTGGATTGGTCACCTGAGGTCAGGAGTTCGAGACCAGCCTGGCCAACACAGTGAAAATCCATTTCTACTAAAAATACATAAATTAGCCAAAAATGGTGGTTGACACCTGTAATCCCAGCTACTCAGGAGGCCGAGGCAGAAGAGTCACTTGAACCTGGGAGGCAAAGGTTGCAGTAAGCGGAGATGGTGCCATTGCACTCCAGCCTGGGTGACAGAGTGAAACTTCGTCTTTTAAAAAAAGGGTTTTCAAATCCAATTTTCAAAACTGCCATTCTGTGCTCTCAAATAAAATATAAATTTTATTTTAGAGACTCTAAGAAGTATAATGGGAGGCAGAAAAGAGATTTTCAAATTTATGATGAAAAGAAACAATGTAAATTTAATTAAGAGAAAATGAATACTAATTTTCTGTAGTTTTTGTTTAGCATACAGAATCATAATGAGATCTTAAGTATAGCTATTCACCTGAGAAAGAGAGACTATGATTTCCTTGTCATCATAATCATCAATCATCATGGCTAACACTTATAAAATAGCTCCATATACCTTTAAAATTGTTTACATGTATTAATTTACTTAATCTTCCCAGTGATCCTCTAAGGAAGTTCTGATTGCCTTTACATTTCAGATGAATGAACTAAGTTAGTTAAATATTGTTCCCAAAGTTACACAGGTATTAGATAGCATAGCTGATGTTGAGGAGTCTTGAAAATGTGAGTAACTGATTCCAAGTAGAATGGCTTAGTCCTCTAAGTAGAGGACTTTTAAAGTCAGAGAGGTCTGAGTTCAAAACTTGGATATAAAGGCCTACAGTACAACTGCTTGATCAAAGAGATTTAACTTCTCACAACTTTAATTTAGTCATTTGTAAAATAGAAACCATATATTCTACTAATAGATTCCTGGGAGGATGAAAAAGGATGCGGAAGTGCCCACCATCAGTTCAGGGACATAGGATGGCCTCACTGAAGGTTAATTGCATGTATTATTATATTACATTTCTAATAAAATCTCTGTTGGTTAGAGCAATCACGGTTTCTTCCCAAAATATGATTTCTAGTAGATGAATTTAGTTCAATTCTTTAACTTTCAAAGTTACAAATATTTTCAATAGAATTTAGAACCATGCACTATGCATTCCTGGGCTCATCAGACTGAATGTGTTGAATCATAAGAATTATCAGGAGAAACAATGATAGCTGTGATTTATAGAAGCAAATGCAAATGTAGCTGGTAGAGGGAAGCTGAATGCGTGTTGGATTCAGCAACTGTCCTCAACTCTGGAAGGCTAAAATGTACTAGTTGAGATGTCTTCAGGGTAGCTCAGGATTGCTCTTAAAAGCCAATCCAGGCCGGGTTTGGTGGCTCAAGCCTGTAATCTCAGTACTTTGGGAGGCCAAGGCGAGTGGATCACTTGAGCCCAGGAGTTCAAGATTAGCCTGGGCAACATGGTAAAACCCTGTCTCTACAAAAAATAAATAAATAAATAAATAAATAAATAAATAAATAAATAGCTGGATGTGGTGGCATGTACCTGTAGTCCCAGCTACTTGGGATGCTGAGGTGGGTGGATCCCTTGAGCCCAGGAGGCAGAGGTTGCAGTGAGCCGTGATCACGCCACTGCACTCCAGCCTGGGTAACAGAGCCAGACGCTGTCTCAAATAATAATAATAGTAATAATAATAATAATGATAATAATGTTTTTTACAAAGCTAATCCATTAGGCATTTTCTACATCTCCCAAATACCTCACAGACCTGCGATAGTCTCATTGACAGAAACGAGAAGCCCAGACACCTGGGCCTACAATGATAACAGTGTTCAGTTTAATCCTAATCTCCACCCCATTCTCATTCTCACAAAAACAGAAAGCAGACAAACAGTGGGCCCTTCTGTCTTGACTAGCTCCATTGTTTTATTCCCTGCCATCAGCACCCTTCCGGCTATCACCACACTGCTTTGTCAGGCTCCATTGGCTGTTGCTGTTTCTTGTGCACCACATCCAAACTTGGACTCTGTATTTTTCCAAGTTCTTCTATGTCCAGCTGCTTCTCTTATATGTATGTGTTGGAGTGCATTTTTTTGGAATGTGAAACATGGATGCTTCTTGCTCTTGTCCAGGCAGTTTTATTCCATTCCCTTTGGTGTAAGGGGAAAGTCTGAAGTCATGAAAAGAGGCTAAAGCAGTTCTGTCAGGCATACAGTGGCTTCATAAGTTGGAGTCCCTCCCTGTTGTAATTCTTACTGGGAGTGTCATCAGGTTACTTAAACTCTGAGTGATTCATATTCTTTGTAAAATGGGAAGAATAATTGTAACTGTATCATTGGATGACTGTGAAGATTAAATAAATTGGTAGTTTGTGATCTTAGAAAAGGATCTGGCAGTCAAAAAAGGGTGACTATCATCATTTATCAGTGCATTCCTTCATAATGTCAACATCCCAGCTAAATCAAACCTTCCCATGAATGAGAAGTCCTCAGTGATTTTTCCTCCCATACCCATGACAACATTGAACTTTACCTAAGACCTATGATCTTGGAAACGAGTGAAGTTTAATAGACCCCCACATCCTTCTGTGTTTTGGGAAATCGCTTACTGCACAGAACCACCCTGCTTCACAGGTATTCCCCTCATTTGCCTATGACAGGGCTATACACAGAGACTCAAAATTCCCATTCTTTGCCTCATAAATGATTATGAACTGTTTTGCTCCCAGTGATCAATCACAACACAATGCTTCTTGAAGAAAGATAGTTAACATTAGATCCTTCCCCTAGGTCCTTGAGCTTTGTACCACCTTACCCTGAGGCAGCATACAACCCCTCTTTTTTTTTTTTTTTTTTTTTTTTTTTTTTGAGACGGAGTTTCACTCTTGTTACCCAGGCTGGAGTGCAATGGCGCAATCTCGGCTCACCACAACCTCCGCCTCCTGGGTTCAGGCAATTCTCCTGCCTCAGCCTCCTGAGTAGCTGGGATTACAGGCACGTGCCACCATGCCCAGCTAATGTTTTGTATTTTTAGTAGAGACGGGGTTTCACCAGGATGACCAGGATGGTCTCGATCTCTTGACCTCATGATCCACACGCCTCGGCCTCCCAAAGTGCTGGGATTACAGGCGTGAGCCACCGCGCCCAGCCACAACCCCTCTTAATAGCCCTACCAGAGACTATACTGGCCTTAGGGTTAAACATTTTCTTGCCTCTCCCTTTCATCGGACTTCCCTACAACTTCTTTATTTGCCTTGTTTACTCCTTCTTATGAAAGAAAACTCTTTTTGCCTAACTTTGAAAGGCTTGTAGATCTTATAGGGTAGCTTCCCAATTACAATAGTCTCTCCACCTTTTACAACAATATGTTAAAATAAAATAAAGTCTCTTCTAACAAAGTCTGGATTTTTATTTTTAATTTGACATTCTCAGTCTAGATTTCACTGTCTTTCAAGGACAAATTCAAATTCCACATGTGCAGGAAACTTTTCATGACCATCTCAGAATTCCCACCACCCTTTGTGATCATTTCTCTCATACCACTTTTCATCTTGCCCCGTATTGTGTGCATAATTTACCTCTTCTGCTCAATAATATCTGCTCGAGGAGGTCTTTGCCTGATTTATCATTTGATTTTTCACACTGTCCGGCACAGCACATCAATAAGAACTTAGTCAATTTTTGTGAAGTGAATCAGGAATGAATTTAGTACATCTACACTGTCTAACTGAAGTACAGGGTAAAGTGCAGTCAACAAACAGTATACTCTAAACTATTATGTCATCTATGAGCCAGTTTAAATTAAATACTACATTCAAGGTGCTAGGAGTGGTGCATATAGTAGACATTCAATAAATGCTAGTAATCATCATCATGATTAACATCATCAAATTCTCATCTGCATTAAAGAGATGATCACTTAATTGAGAGCACCCAACTTACATAATCATTATGACTGAAACTAACCAGGGAATATTAATTGAATTGTTTTATCTACCTTATAAAATTTTTTAAGTTATAATTTTACCACAGTCTGCATCACAGTAATAAAAATTGACTGTGACATATTATCCTGGCGTTGACACAAGAACAAATGCATAGCTAACCTATATGTTTTCAGTTGTAAACCAAAAAGTATCTGTGACAAGTCTCAATTAATTTAGAAGTTTATTTTGCCAAGGTTGAGCACATGCGCATGACACAATCTCAGGAGATCCTGACAATAAGTGCCCAAGGTGGTTGGGCTACAGCTTGGTTTTCTACATTTTAGGGAGGCAAAAGCCATCAATGGATACATGGAAAATGTACTTTGATTTGGTCTAGAAAGGTGGGACAACGTGAAGCCAGGGTGGATGCACTGGGGGGCTGCTTTCATGTCCTAGGTAGATTCAAAGATTTTGTGATTGAAATTGGTTGAAAAAATTTATCTAAAGACCTGGAATCAATAGAAGAAATGTGTGGGTTAAGATAAGGGATTGTAAAGACCCAAGTTCTTATTTATGCAGAACTTGTGAAGACCCAAGTTTTTGTTATGCTCTATAAAGCTTCCAGGTAGCATGCTTCAAAGAGAATCAATTGTAAATGTTTCTTATCAGACTTAAAGAGTCTGTTCTGTCAGTCTTCAGGTCTCTGTTTAAATGCTAATGCTGGCCGGGGTGCAGTGGCTCAAGCCTGTAATCCCAGCACTTTGGGAGGCCGAGGCGGCTGGATCACGAGGTCAAGAGATCGAGACCATCCTGGTCAACATGGTGAAACCCCGTCTCTACTAAAAATACAGAAAACGAGCTGGGCGTGGTGGCGCGTGCCTGTAATCCCAGCTACTCAGGAGGCTGAGACAGGAGAATTGCCTGAACCCAGGAGGTGGAGGTTACGGTGAGCCGAGATCGCGCCATTACACTCCAGCCTGGCTAACAAGAGTGAAACTCCGTCTCAAAAAAAAAAAAAATGCTAATGCTAGTTAGATGAGCCTAAATATCAAAGGGAAGAAAGTCTAATGAGGCATATCCAATCATCCATTTCCATCAAGGCCTGAACTAGTATTTCAAGTTTACTTTAGAATGTTCTTGGCCAAGAGGAGGCATCCATTCTGTTTTGTGGGGCTTAGAATTTTATTTTTGGTTTACATAGTTTTTCTTTTTTTTCTTTTTTTTATTTATTTTATTGCATTTTAGGTTTGAGGGTACATGTGAAGAACATGCAAGATTGTTGCACAGGTACACACGTGGCAGTCTGATTTGCTGCCTTCCTCCCCATCACCTACATCTGGCATTTCTCCCCATGCCATCTCTCCCCGACTCCCCACCCCATGCCGTCCTTCCCCTATTTCCCCCCCAAGAGACCCCAGGTTTACATAGTTTTTCCTCTTGTAGCTGTTTTATGCAACAGAGGGAGGAAACAAGCATTTACAGAGCGTCTATTACAGGATAGGTATCGTAGCAGGTGCCTAAATATAATTTAATTCTCATTACCATTTTATATAAATGAAAGAAATTAACTCTATAAGTCACTTTGCCCTTGGCATCATTTTAGAAGAAGAAAAAATTATGGTTTAGATTGGAACCCAGGCATTATCAGCTTTCAGAGATTTGCTCTTTCAAGAATAACTTTCTGCCTTACCTAACACCGTGAAGAGAAATACCATTCAGAAAATTTGCTAAATGCAGAATAGCGTAAACTTTTAAACATTTGACTGTATTAGAACGTTTCAGCCCTGAAAGGAATTGTAGGGTTCTCTAGCCTAAGATGGAGTTCAAAAACTGATACCTCAAATACGGCACTTTAACATGCTAAACTGAAGAAGCAGGCTCATAGCCTGTCTGATTCCCTCCCTGTCCCCACCGGCAACTGACTCTCTCTAAGCCAGGAGGAAGTTGTTCTTTGAAGTTCTTTTATATGTCTAAAGTCCAGACTCACCAAAAAGGGTAACTGTTTTTTCTTCCCCTCTGTGTAAGACTTAGCTGTCTCTTAGGCTCATTCAAATTCCAAAGGGAACTATTTACAAGTTAATTAATCTCTGCTCCCAGATGGATTCTATTCTCCCTAGAAATCCTTTATTGTCCCTCACCAAAATTTCTCTCATCTCCACTCCCATAACCTGTTTGATCAGGATGGCATATAAGCTCCTGAACTCCATTGGGAAAATGGGTAATCACTCTGGTTCTCCTCATGTACATGTTAATAAATTTGTATGTGTTTTCTCCAATTAATCTGCTTTTTGTGAGTTGACTTTTCAGGGTATATTCAGAGGGTGAAGGCGAAGTCTTTACCTTGGCTCCTAAACATACAAGTAAGGACAAAAACATTTGCACAAGTCCTGTACCAGGCTGAAAACGAGACTATAAACTGAAGTCACACCACTCAAATTCAGACTCTTTCCTTATGGCACTGCCTCACGTAATTTATAAAATCCGTTCTGTACCATTTTGGGGGCATTCGAGTTGTTTCTCATATTGTACTATTATAGGTAATACTACAGTAAAGGACAGTTTAATGAGTTGCTTCTCTCTCACGCACGATAATGCTTAGAAAATATGCCCTTCCCAAACCAGATTTTTTTTTTTCCCCCTCTCTCTTACGGCTTAGTCTCTTTCTCTTCTGCCTTCTTTGCCAGATTGTTTTTTTTTCTGTTGGTCTCTTAATTTTCCTGTGTATGTGTTTATGAGACAACCAGATAATAAAGGGGAAAGGGGTTCCAACTGGCCTGCACACAGAAGAAAAGGGGTGGGGAGTGGTGGGGGTGCAGCTGTGGAAAGTTCATGCCCTTTGCCAAGTGGGGAGCCTGGCCTCTCTTGTTCCAGAGGATGGTAATCCCGGGATTCGGTTGGTGAGGTGGACAGCCTGTTAGCAGGACCCCATCTCACTTTGCTGTGCTGTTTTTCCTTTTTCCTTCTTGCCCAGTAAATTCCATTTTTCCCCACCCTTCCACTGTGTCTACGAATCTAATCTTCCCTGGTCATGCGACAAGAACCTGGCTTCTAGCTGAACGAAGGAAAAAGTCCTACAACACAAGGTTTCTTAACGGTCTAATTTATGTTTTTCACACTGTAAGATCTTTTTGAAGCTTCTGATCTTAAAACATTTTCCTGTGTTTTATGAAAGAATTACCAGAGCCACACATGCTTTTAAAAATACTTCAATTGACCCCATATAAAGGATATATTTTGTGCTGACTTTAAAGGAAAATCCTATCATCAGAATTATTTTAAAGAGAGAATAGTTGTTACAGCTCATTAGGACTATTACCTACTAATTCAAGAACAATGAATATACAAAGACATTCAAGCAAAATAGTTATATTTTAAATTGTTTTTATAAGTATGCTGAAAGCTCTCAAATAATTACCAGTAAGTTTGTGTAAAGACTAAAAGCACCTTCACCTATCTACAATAGCATATATTTCTAAAATACATTCCCAATTCAGCTTTTGCTTATTAAACATTTCAAAAGTACTTAATCATCTTTCCTCTATGTGCTAAATAATGCTGAAGCTACTGGTAAAGCCAAAATACACAAGACAAAGTTGTGACTTGAAGGCCTTAGAGGTCAACGTGAAATGGGAGTGCGAGTACATCCAAAGAACTGTGGAGACAAAAAAAAGTGTCAAAAAGCAAACTGATCACTAAGGAAGATGGGACTGTCCAGATCTAGCAGAGAAACTGAAGCTTGCCCAGAAGAGATGGGTTTTTGATTTGTCTGTTGAAAAATGTATAGACTGAACATTCAGAGATCTGGTAAGTGCATAACAGATGGAGAAACCGTGTAGAAAGAAGCATTCAAACAGGAAAGTGGCAGCTGTGGAGCTTAGCAGTTTCAGTTTTAGACCATTTGTGACTTTACAATAAATTTCTCTTTTATTCAAATGACTTTGCATTGGTAAAACTTGCCTAACATTGCTATTTAGGGTAAGGCTAGCTGCCATCCAAGTAAACCTTACCATTTCACTGGTTTAACTTAGTTGAGACTCATTTTTCACTCCTGAAGTTATTCAATGACAGTCTTTCTGGTCAGTGACCAAATTCCCCCCATTATGTGATTTAGAGACCTGGTCACCTTCCATCTGTTAAAACCGTCGCATTGTCTGCATCCTGTAATTGATGGCGAAACAAAGACAGGGAAAAAAAATATCTACCTCTTCATTGCATTGGCTCAGAAATGACATTTCTTTCCTTACATTCATTGATAAGAATTAGTCAAATGGCTCCACCTAGAAGCAAGAGGGGCTGGAAAATTGAATTCCTGGCTGAGTAGCTGCTCTGCAGCAACAATTCTATAATAATCAATAAGTCTCCTCTGCCACACCCACACACTAGCAACTATTTGCAAAGTACAGAAACACATATAAAAAATAATCTTGAATTCCCATTGAAGGTACGTTTGATATGTTTACATACATCACAGAGCAACAGCTGCACTGAAGTGGAAGATTTAACCAGTACTAATTGAGCATTGTTGAAATACTCTGTAATTATGCTTCAGAACTCTGAATGTTATAAACAAACAAAAAAAAGCACACATTTAAAAAATTATCTGAGTAGGCCGAGCACTGTGGCTCACGCCTGTAATTCCAGCACTTTGGGAGGCCCAGGTGGGTGGATCACGAGGTCAGGAGTTCAAGATCAGCCTGGCCAACATGGTGAAACCCCATCTCTACTAAAAATACAAAAATGAGCCGGGCATGGTGGTGGGCACTTGTAATCCCAGCTACTCTGGAGGCTGTGGCTGGAGAATCACTTGAATCCGGGAGGCGGAGGTTGCAGTGAGCCGAGATCATGCCATTGCACTCCAGCCTACGCAACAAGAGTGAAACTCCAGCTCAAAACAACAACAACAAAAAATACCTGAGTAATTTTTCTGTAATTAATGACTAGAGATTATTTGAATGAGAAGAAGTATATGTCATTAATTATTTTATCTTACTTCCTACGCATATCTTTTCTGCAAACTAACTGTGTTGCCTTTGTTTCAGTCCCTCATCTGCCATCTGCTTCTCACACTAGCTGGGCTAAAGATCCACTTCACTGTATTATTTCTAGTTTTCACTTTGAATAGCACCGGAAGTAGCTATAACTTATTAATTACATCACAAACAACAAATACAGATCTTATAACTAAAGAACACATTCATTTATACAATTAGATTTTATAATTAGCTTGCAAATTACAAAATTATTGCTCTGCATGTAATTATATTCCTTACTAAATGTTTATCAAATGACTGTGTTGAAAAACAGACACATGAAAAGGTAGATCAACACTATTGGGTTTATTTAACTCAAAGACAAGTTAGATTAACATAAAATGATCTGATTATATGCCCCAAATGGAAAACATCATCCAAACCAAACTATTTCATTATATTTGTACTCAGCCTTTTGTTTTAATCTAATTCTAGCAACGCCTACCCAACTACTGAATAGTAAATAGCTTACTACCTATTTGCTGTGCCCATAATATATTGTTTTAATATTAATGGTTATTTTTCATGTATCTTTTGCTTCACTTCCTTCATGTTTGCTGCTGATAACTATTATTGACTTATTATTCTGAAAGAGTTATGTCATCAACTAGCTCAATTACACCATACCATTAACTAGCTCATTTCCAATATCTAATTGGAAATTTTCTGTTTTCAGGTTACATTTTGAGAAAGAGACTCATAAAAGTTGATACACAGAAACAGGATACACTGATAATCAAGTTTCCCTTAAAAGGTTTAAAATATACTTTACTTGTTTAAAAAAGAACACATTTCTGTGTGTTTCTCTCATCCTTACATTGACAGCACAAACCTCAATTTTAAAAAGCTCAATGTGTGCTTTGTAATCACAGCTAAAATTTTGCAAATCAAAATCTTTAAGTAAATATTAGAAATTAGAAGATTCTGAAGGCAGGTAATAGAAATAGTAGCATTTAAATTCAAGTTTAGAGTACGCTTCAAGATTGAGTGAATAAAGCAAATATGTTCTTCAAATGATGGCAGTGTGTAAACAGAACATAATTATCTAATGGAACGTTAACAATAAGTACTCATTAAAATTTCAAAAATTTCTATCGTTAACATCAGAACACAGTAGTGACTATATACAGCATTTCTGTTTGAAAAATAAAACAAAAAAGTTTGTAATTTTTTCTTGTCTGAAAAACATTTGCACTTATCACTTCAGACATTGGCTACAATATTTGTAAATAGTCTTTGATGCCCTTTTATGTACCAGAATTCCTGGTTGAGATGTTGGAGTGGAACCCGATGATCAACCCAACAAATGATAAAGAAATATATAGTAAGGTCTTTTAATTAAGGCATAGAGTAGGCTACTCCTTTACATCTTACATAGAATTTATAATGTCTTTAATTTGCATATTCATATTGAACTGCCCATTTACAATTCATTGGATTTTTAGGTCCTCCAGATGGAACAACAGATGCTAATATAATGACTAAAAGCCTTGGTCAAACATTTTAAGAAATGAAAACATTAAATCTCTTATGATGCAAAAACTATATATTTTGACATGAATAAAACCAACTCCATTTTCATGCAGTTTTCTCAAAAATAGTTTTTAGAAATTCTTCTAAAGAGATGTTATAAAATATCCACATCAATTTCAAGAGTTACCTCTTGGTTTTATCACCAAGAAAGAGCCTTCGATATTGTGGTAGAGACAAAGGAAAACCAACCCTGGGATATAATTAGTGCACTTTTTCATAGTGTAAAAATAATAAAAGCTCTTTCAAATAGTTGAAACATTTTAAAAATAGCATTCATTATTTAAAATTACTTTATGTAATTATTAAACTGTCATATCAAAACCTAATGTTTTGATTTTTTTAATAGCTCACTATTTTTTTAAACTACACAATATCAGGAAAAATGAGTAATAAAAATTTTAACATAATAAAAAAATTACTAGAGTCTCAGTGACCTTCCTCCAATTTATCTATGCCTGAACAAGCCTCAGATGGGTTTCTGTCATATTTTTAAAACCTCTAAAGACTGCAACACCAAAAGTCTTTCCTAATATTGAGCAGTGTTTTCTCTTTGCTTTTTTCCAGGAACCATTCTTAAATCATAAAATCAAAAAGCTATTAATTTAATCAATATATTTTTTTAAAAAAATAACAGCTTCTAAATCCCCATGAAACTCATTACCTGCTGCATTTTTTTTTTTTTTTTTTTTTAAGCGGAGTTTTGCTCTTGTTACCCAGGCTGGAGTTCAATGGCGCGATCTCGGCTCACCGCAACCTCCGCCTCCTGGGTTCAGGCAATTCTCCTGCCTCAGCCTCCTGAGTAGCTGGGATTACAGGCACGTGCCACCATGCCCAGCTAATTTTTTTTTTGTATTTTTAGTAGAGACGGGGTTTCACCATGTTGACCAGGACGGTCTCGATCTCTTGACCTCGTGATCCACCCGCCTCGGCCTCCCAAAGTGCTGGGATTACAGGCTTGAGCCACCGCGCCCGGCCACCTGCTGCATTTTTAATGTAGTCACGATTTGCTGCTCTTCCATTATTCTGAACACTTCTAATTCTTAACGTCTTATTGTGGCACATCATTTAGGGTTTTGTTGTTGTTTTTTTATTTTTTTGAGATGGAGTCTCACTCTGTCACCCAAGCTGGAGTACAGTGGCACAATTTCGGCTCACTGCAACCTCTGCCTCCTAGGTTCAAGCAATTCTCCTGCCTCAGCCTCCCGAGTAACTGGGACTACAGGCATGCGCCACAACACCTGACAACTTTTTGTATTTTAGTAGAGACAGGGTTTTACCATGTCTCGAACTCCTGACCTCAGATGATCTACCTGCCTTGGCCTCCCAAAGTACTGGGATTATAGTAGTGAGTCACTGCACCCAGCCCATAGCATATTTAAAAATCCAAATAATAGTAATATTCTCAGTTCCTTTAACCTTTTCTATTTTCTAAATCTCCAGTTATTAGTGTGTCTTTATCCACATTTCTACCTAAGTTCTCACTATTCCTTGTAATCTGGTGTCTAGGAAAGAAGAAAAACACATCTGAGAACCCATTAAGCATAATACACAAAGGAGTATAATAAGAAATTAGGTTGTGGATTTATTTTTTTTTTCTGAGTATTGCATATCTTAAGCCATCAGGGTTTAGTTTGTCGACAAAAACCCCCATATTGAAGGAGCAGCATGATCATATTGCTATTGCAGTGACTCAACTGTTGATTCTGTACATTGTTATTTTGAAAACTAATATAATAGAAATTTATTCAAATTAATAAGGGGATGATATAACATCATTAAGTCCAGTAGGAACCTACGGCTTAAACAAATCAACTTGATTTTATTTATACCAAGTCACAAATTTTTTGCCACTAAGTGGCAAAAATAAAACTAAAATATAAGAGCTGTATATAAAATTGGTTTAATAATTCTCTATCCAATAGAAATACACATTTATAGATATATATTATATTGATCTATGTATACACACATTTATGTGTATGTAGAGATAGGTATCATCGCACTAAAATATCTAATTCATCTATTAAACCATTAAAAAATTTATCTCAATATCACATAAGTTTAGTGGTGACAACAGATGCTAAGTTTAGTCTTCATATTTTAATGAGTTTGCATGGAATAATGAACTAAATGTTTTTAGTTCTGAGGTTACAGCTATCTTTATTAATGGTACCTGGGGATTTAATTTTCAAAAAATATGTTGGAATCTTTCTTCAAGATTCTAGATCCTTATCATGTTATATTTTAATCTTAAAACTTTTACTTTTAGATGTGTAGTCATCTAACCTCACCAGAAAAACATCATCCTAGAGTACATTTTCAATCTTCGATTTGATGAGACTGAGAAGATAGAGAATGTTGAGCAATAGAAGTTTCTTTAGCTTATCTTGCTAATCCTTCCACACCAGTGGCTCTGTATTGAAATAGGTGCAATATTGAGTTTTCAGTCAATTTTGCTGATGTCAAAACTAAAAGCAGTTAATATAAAGTGCCGACATAATGGCTTGAGCTTCATAAGTTTTACAGAAAAATCAATGCCTGTCAAAGTAGAGAGCCAACATGAAGTACAGAAAAGATGATCTTAAAAAAAAAAAAAAATCCTTGATATGATATTTTTCTTTTTTTGAGTCAGGGTCTCATTCCTGTGGCCCAGGCTGCAGTCCAGTGATACAAACAACATGGCTCACTCCAGCCTGGACCTCCTAGGCTCAGGTGATTCTTCCACCTCAGCCTCCCAAGTAGCAGGGACTATAGGCATGCACCATCATGCCCAGCTAGTTCTTTGCATTTTTGTAGAGACAGGGTTTCACCATGTTGCCTAGGCTGGTCTCAAATTCCTGGGCTCAAGCGATCCTCTAACCTCAGCCTCCACAGGTGCAAGCCACTGCACCTGGCCAATAATTGTAAAAATATGTTCCAAACTATTGAGAACAGCCATTTATTTTCAAATGGGCCTTTCTGTGTGGTAAGATATATAAGATAGAAGTTACCATTTTAACCAATTTTAAGTGTACAATTAAATGGCATTTAATATATTCACAATGTTGTGCTATCATCACCTTTATCTATCTCTTGAACTTTTTAAATCATCTCAAACTGTATCTCTGTAGCTACTGAACAATAACTTCCTATTCCCCTGTTCCCCCACCCTTAATAATCTCTATTCTACATTCTATCTCTATTAATTTGCCTCTTCTAGGTACCTCATATAAGAGGAATCATGATTAAATGGGTCTTTGGAATGTGAACCACAAAAAAGAAATCAGTTTTGTAAAATAGGACATAATAATATTGCAAAAAAAAACTATAGAAAAGTGTTTCCTTGATTTCTTAGATGCAAATAAATGATTTCAATAGTCAATAAGGCATATATTAATATAGGGACACACACATATATACATATGTATGTATGCATGTATATAAATTATATAATCATATCAAAGGTAGAAATACATATTTTCATTATTTCCCTCAGTTATGGACACTGAACTTTACTTTTTAGTAGCTTGCACACAAATAAAATATTCTGAGTTTTTTCCAGACATATAAACCATTACTTAGTGGTCAACGAATGTTAGTCAATAATTGTATTGATGATAATCAGTGTCATTTAACAGAATAGATTAAGTTTATAAATATTAAAATTACATTAAGTGAAACAAACCAAGTGTATTCGTTCATTCTCATGCTGCTAATAAAGACATACCCAAGACTTGGTAATTTACAAAGGAGGTTTAATAGACTCACAGTTCCACATGGCTGGGAAATCATGGCAGAAGATAAAGGAAGAGCAAAGAGGTATCTGACATGGCAGCAGGCAAGAGAGTGTGTACAGGGGAACTCCCCTTTTATAAAGCCATCAGATCTCGTAAGACTTATTCACTATCACAAGAACTGCATGGGAAAGACCTGCCCCACGATTCAGCCTCTAACTGGGTTCCTACCACAACATGTGGGAATTATGGGAGCTAAAATTTAAGATAAGATTTGGGTGGGGACACAGCCAAACGATATCACCAAGGTAAAGATTCAAAAATCAAACCAAATCATGGCAGTAGCCACTTCCGTTTGTACATTCCTTTATAGTCCAGTTTGATGCATCTGAGCTAATTTACTCCTCACCAAAGCACTGTGAATGATGACTATTCACAGTCTCAACACTAAGACAACATTGAATGAAGACAGATAACTTAGTTATGGTCAATGAGCCCCGGCATGGCAGCTCCACCAGTGGAACTAAGACAACCCTAGATGCTTGGGGCTACAGGCACCCACCACCATGCCCAGCTAATTTTTGTATCTTTAATAGAGACCTGGTTTACCATGTTGGCCAGGCTGGTCTCGAGCTCCTGTCTTCAGGTGATCCACCCACCTTGGCCTCCAAAAGTGCTGAGATATAGGCATGAGCCACCGCACCCAGCCTATAGATTGTTTTTTGACATTTGTGTTTTCCAACATGGTTTCTGCTAGACACCATATTCTGGGATTACAGGTGTGAGCCACCATGCATGGCCATAAACCAATAATTCTATCAAGGAGTATTTATTGAACAGCTTTTTCACTCTCAAAATTGAGTTTGTTGGAACAAATATAAGATAATTTGAAACAGTAGAGTGCAAATTAAGAAGGGAATTTTATCAGAAATAATGATAATGATTTGTATTTATAAGTATAAATATGTGTCCAAAATGTACTTTGAATTTTCTCCATGATAAATATAGATAGTAATGCCTATAAATAATTGCGTACAGTACCTGCAATATGGTTAGTGTAAAAAAAAAAAAAGTAGTTGTTTCTGTAACAATAAGGTAAGAATGGGTTTAACTAGTGGTCTGCAAATCTAGAAGTAATACAGCTGTAACACCTGGAGCAGACAGAAAGGACGACTGTCATTTCTAAGAGACAAGCAATCTGTTAGATTACACTAGCAGGGTTATTACAATGAAAACAATCTCAGTACACTTGAAATCCAATACTGTCAAAGAAAAGTAGTAAAAAATTAAAGATTAGATCTTACTAATGAACTATGTCAGGAAACAACAGCAATAGGGCAGCCAGAAAACTTAATCAAATCAAAATGCATATATGACTGGGGCAGAAAGTCCTGCTGACCAATTGCCTTTCTTAATATTTATTCTCTCACACAAGCATCAGAAATAGTGGTCTTGTTTTAGATTTTTTAAAATGTCACCCATCATTCTAGGCATAACTAATTTCTAGCCTGTATTTGTGGATTCTAGTACCTGACATTTTTAGAGATATGATCAATATAATTATGTATGTATGTATTCATGTATGTATGTATGCATGTATGTATATATTCAATGTCTGACTATATAGCCCGGGCTGGTCTCAAACTCTTGGCCTCAAGTGATCCTCCTGCCTCAGCCTTCTAAAGCACAAGGATGACAGGTGTGAACCACTGAACCTGGTCTCTTTATTTTTTAAATGCTGTCTTGAACCAGGAGGACCCTGTTGAGGCCCTTCTTGGAGGCTGGTCAATTCTTCTTGAGCAGGCAATAGGAGATATTTTTTGACCAAGGGTCTACCAACCAACAGGACTGAAAGAGAGGTACTCCAAAGGAAATTGGAGGTGTCAAAAGAAGTGGAATATATTCTAGAAAATATAAATAGCAAATGTCTACTACTTCTAAACTTTATGATTTCTTAAAGATTATAAAATGATTTGATATTCATAAAATTATTTGGATTATGTAACAATTTTTATATGTCAATATTATTAAATAAAAATTAGACCCAGAGATTTTTTTTAAAAAAATACATTCTTGCAAGCTCAACTAATCATTTAAAATGGTATTTCTATATTATTTCATCAAGTTTTTCTCGGCATTTAAGAGCAGTGAATGGAGGTATCTAATTGATGGCATTTCCAGAATTGAATGTTTATCTTTTATTATATTCAAAAGTCCATATGACGTGGGAAATAAAATAATAAATTATTTTTAAATGCAATTTGTTAAATCTAGAAGAATATTAGGTACTTGGTAAGCACTAGAAAAATTTTTAAGGGTAAGTTGAGGTTATGTGGATTAAATGAGTCAATATAAATAAGAATTTAGAATAGATCCTGGCACACGGTAAACATTTGGTAGATGTTAACTATTCTAATTATCAATATTTAATTTTGCTTATATTAATGGAAATCATCCAAGTTATGATGTCTTATTTTCCTCATGGCCAGAAATGGCACATTCCAACCTTGCTATGAATACGTTCGAAAATGTATATATTTTCTGCTCAAGGGTAAAAAATCATGTTTTTATTAAAACTTACCACACCTTAATGATGAATGTTTATTTGATTCATACATTTTTGAACAACCCATTTAGTATATTGAGATTAAATAATAAATTAAGGTAATAAGTATTAGTTGTTTCAGGACAGTTTTTGGAAATCACTCATAAAAGAGCTCTTTGGCTATAGGGATGCAACTCGAAATCAACATTAGATAGCCAAGTTGATTAAGTTAAATTTCACCATATTTATGAGCATTTTTCTCTTTTAATTCAAAACTGTGAATTAATCTAAATGATATTTGAGTTACAAAATATGGCAGATACTTTCTTATGAAACAGCTAGGACTGTAGTATGTGCCAATTCATCAAAAATAATATACATGACGGTTTTTGTGGTTACGGATCCTGGAATGGTAGCAAACATATAAAGTGAAGTCTGGAAAGATGTGACCCTTTTATCAATTTCATCAAGTATTATTAGGCTGCAGTCAGTGAAAGCACACTTTAATCCATGAAGTAATTTAACAAAAAAAAAAAAATAGTTTTTTTAAAGGAGAAATAAAATAGATAATTTTTTGAAAGAAATAGTAAAAAAAAGGAGTAATCACTCCATCTCCTGGCTACACCACAAATATACCACTTAATTACATCAATGGCAAAAGAATTAGAGGTCTCAGTTAAATGTGTTTTCGTTGAACTTAAAATATAAATCTCTCATAGCAGTCAGCAGAGCTAATACAAACGCTACAATGCCTTGCTATTAATTATCCAGTGGAATAAATCATAGACAGAAGTTCAGGGAATTACATTTTATTTCTAAATTTGTCACTATAATGTTTTGTGACCTTGATAAAGCCACTTAACCTTTCTTTGCGTCAGCTTCCTTATCCATACACAGAGGAGGAAAATGTACCTTATGAGAGCATAAATTCAGTCTGTGGTTGATTGGGAAGTCATTTAAATATTCTGCTGTATTAATTGTTAAAAAGTTATATAAAGTATAAAAATGCTACTAAAACTATCACATCCTTGTAGCAATCACCTCATTCTTTTTGCTTTTTTTCAAGTCAGTTTTTCTTTCTTCACTTTCTCACTCTGCTTGCTGACTCTCACATTTACTTGGGAAAATTATTTCTGATATAACATTTTAACAAGCTATTCCCTTACCGTTACTTCATTCTATGATCTGGCCCTAGAAATTAAATGATGTTTCAACTGGCCTGACTAATTTCCAAACTTTATGATGGAACTATAGCTGTTACTTTATTTTAAATCTTACGTTTTTAAAAAACAGACAAGTGTTTTGGCCAGAAGGGGAAATAAGCATTAAATGGGCAAAACTGAATATCATGTAATGTAATCAATACATCTAAAAAAAACCTATATAGTGTATATTTCTTTTTTCTTAGATCTAACAAGTCCAAAAATATGTATCATTACCAATACTTGCATTTTTTGTCTACAAAGTTAGCATTTTATGATGAGCCAAGGTGATCTAATTTATTTTGGAATAACCAAATTGTTTATTGCTTACCTCTGGATATGACATTTTTTCTATACCCACATTCCTACATATATCTGGCAGAAGGCTAGGATTACAGTATAGTCTGGATGTGAGTTAGAGTTTAGTGCATGGAATCCTAGAATATGGCAATGTATATCAGCACAAACTTGAATATTTTCACCGTTTTATTTAACAATATGAAAGTACAGAAAATTGTTATGTAATCCAAAACAGAAATTTGTGAATTTCAAATTACATTTTATAATCTTTAAGAAATCACAATGGTTAGAAGTAGTGGAAAATGGCTTTTAATGTTCCCTAGAATATTTTTCACTTATTTTGGTACCTCCAACTTTCTTTGGAGTACTGCTACTTTCCTCCCTTTGGTCAATTTGGTTAGGATAGGCCCATGACCAAAATTAACCTAGAAAATAGCCGGTAAATTTGAAAATATACAGACGTTTAACAAGCAAATCCTCTCCTTGGTAAAAATCCTACAGAAATGCTTGCTTATATGTTCAAGGAAATATGTAAGTGTTTGTGTGTATATATGTGTGTATATAAGATGGTTAATGGCAATATTACTTACTTAAGCAAAAAACTAAAACAAGCCCTAATGTCCATCAACAAACTGAGATTTTCATATAATGGAATACCATACCATAAGAATAATGAATAAACTGCAGAAAAATGGAAAAATAACATACGTGCATATTTGAAACAAAATTTGGAGTTGAAGAAGCCAGACAGAATACACATGTGGGTCCAAATTTGTAAGTTTCAGAAACAGGCAAAATTTACTTATATCACTTAGGCATGCACTATCAGCCAATACAACTTTTAAAAACACAAGAAAATAAATACCCCAAAAGTCACATACTGAGGTACCTACCCAGTAGTGGAAAGGAAGGGGATTATAATCAGGAGGCCATATGGGGGCTTCTGTGGTGCCTATGGTATTCTATTTCTTTGCCTAGTGGAGTTCTTTTGATAGCATGCTAAGTAGCTACATGTTTACATTTTATACAGTTTTTGGTTATATATTTTATTATTAAAAGAAACAAGTAAAAATATTTACTGGATTCTGTATTTCTTATTAGGATAAAAATCTCTAACTAAAGAGAGGTGAATAATACATTCCAGAAAAAATATAAAAGCATATTACACAGCTTTATACAGAACCTTCTGCATATAACATTTTAAACAATGTTTCCATTCAAAACAGAAATATCTTCCAAAAAATTGTAATGACTTTAGTCAAGAAAGAGAAGTTATTATTAGTATAAGACAGAATCAAGAATGAAACCTATCTTCATGACTGGGGATGACGTGTTAAAAATAAACATAATCATCTTTAAAGGAATATTCAGCACTGTATTCATACCTATAAGTTCAACCACAGATAAGCATTTGACTTAAAAATATAAGAAAAACGATGCTATTTGACTAAAATCTCAATACAAATCAGCAATATCATGTAGGAAATGAAAAGGTTTATATAAAACTTAGTAGTATTAGATTCATGCAAACATAACTGTGGTTTTTACCATTATTTTCAATGGCAAAAATCACAAAGTAATGGCAAAAACCACAATTATGTTGGCATCAACCTAAATATTAATAAAAGTAGAGTGTGAGATCTGGATGGAAGGTATCATTCCTTCACAATTTTCTCTACTTTTCAAGTATCAAGAGTATTATTTTGCCAATTATGAACACATTTTAAAAGCAATTGATATAAATTGGATTGTGTCAATGAGAGCGGATTCATTCACTCAAGAAGGCACATCCACTGAGTGATGACTATAGGTCAGCTACTAAGCCAGATTCTTATTCAATTTGGCAACACCAAACTGAATATGGCGCTGCCATTTTTGGTTTCAGCTTCTACATGTAAATAGCTTAGAAGCTGTCACTCCATTGCTACACCAAGAAAATGCTGGAAAAAAAAACTGAAAACTAAAATCTTTGGAGAACTGAGGTTTCAGAGCAAACCACCACCCCAAAATTTGGAGAGCAGGTAAATCCATAGAGTCACAGCTGAGATCACTATTACCTACTTGGAGCAGAAGGCATGAAAAGAGCATACATTCCATCAGCAGTCATCAGAACCAGACTCACATATGATACAGATGTTGAAATGATCATAAAAGGAATTAAAAATAACTGTTTAATATGGCAAGTGTTCTACTGGGACAAAATAGATAACGTGATAGAGCAGATAGAATCAAAAGGAAATGCTAGATTTTTTTAAAAAAACAAACACTGTAACAGAAATGAAGAAGCCCTTTGATGGGCTCATCAGTACAAAGGACACCAGTTCATGAAAGAATTTGTGAGCTTGAAAACAGATCAGTAGAACTTTATCAACTGAAATGCAAAGAGAAAAATGAGGAATAAAAACAAAAAAGAACATCAAAAGGCATAATATATATATATAATTGGAACATCAAAAGGAGAAGAAAAAAAGAATAAAGAAGAAATATCTGAAATAATTACGGTCATGGAATTTTCAAAACTGACAGACATCAAGCCAGAAATCCAGGAAGCTTAAAAAACACTGAGTAGGAGGCTGGGACTCAGACTAGGAGCTGCACACAAGCATGCTGTCTACAGATCTGAGAAGGAAGCACTCAAACAGAAACCCGAGGTGCCGTAGCGTGCTGGTAAACTGACTTCGACAAAACACAGGGAAGGAGGGCTATTTTGTTTGTAGTATTTGCCAATTTCCATGTGTAAATACTACCACCACGGTGGACCTCAGCTATCAACATCACTGAACCACAAGTTGGGAAAAGAAGCACACAACCCTGAGTTGGCATAAGCTGGATCTACCACGTTCCAGTGATTCTAATGAATTTACCTTCATTCTAGAGTGAGTATGGAGGACTGTGAGAAATGTGCCTCAAGAACAAGGAATGAAAGTGATAACAATACTTAGTAGGACTGAGCACTTACTATTCTACGCCTTTTATACTTTACACGAAGCATCTCATTTAATCCTCATGGCAACTCAGTGAGGTAGGTCATATTATAATAACCTTAAGACAACAATCTGAATTCTAGGAAGATAAAGTAACTTGCCCTCTCCATGCAGCTATTAAATGTCAGATCTGGTCTTTGGACAGCTAAACTCCAAAACCCATACCTTTAAACACTACACTAAGCATAAAATAAATCTGCAATAAATGTACTGACTTCTTGACTCATAATACTGCAATAAACAAATTGTTTTATAAAAAAAAAAAACACTGAGTAGGATAAATAAAAAAATCACTATACCTAAGCATACTACATTCAATCTGCAGAAAACACACACACACACACACACACACACACACACACACACACAAACAATCTTGAAAGAACACAGAGAAAATATCATATCTATAGAGACACAGGGATAAGTATCAGAGTGAACATCTCATCAAAGACCAAGCAAACAATAAAATAAGAGTGGAGTGAAATATTGAAAGTGACAAAAGGAAAAAAGTACCAATCAAAAATTCTATATCCAGCAAAATTATCTTTCGAAGGGGAAAAATAAATAAAGGCATTCTCTGACAAATGAAAACTAAGGGACTTCATCACCACTGGACCTTCATTGCAAAAAATGTCAAAGGAAGTTTTTTGGGCAGAAGAAAAATCTATGGGATAGAAACTTGGATCTACATAAAGAAGAGTGCCATAGAAGGAATAAGTGAAGGTAAAAGAAAATATTTTATTTCTCTTATTCTAAATTGATTTAAAAGATAACTTTGTTTAAAATAACAGTAACAATATATTAGGTGATTATACACCCAATATAGGTGAATATGTGAAATGAATCAGAGCAATGTCACAAAGGATAGGAGAGAGGAACTGGCAGTAGTCTGTAATAAAGTATCTGTACTACATAGTGTTTTTTGAAGGTGGACTGAGATTAGTTTAAAATTGGAACATCCAGGACTATCACTAAAATATATATCTAAAGAAGGAAAATTAATATAAAAATGGAAGAGATAAAATGCTCAATTAAAAGAAAGGAAGGCAGAAAAGAGTGAAGGAAATGCGTATTGTTAAGTGAAAGAAGCCAGTCTGAAAAGACCAAAAACTGTACGATTTCAGTTATATGACATTCTGGAAAAAGCAAAAGTATATTTATGGTAAAACGATCAGTGGTTTCCAGGGATTTGGGAAGGAGAAAGAAGGGCTGAACATATGACGCGTAGAGTCTTTTTTAGGGCTGTGAAACTATTCTGTTACTTTTTACTTTTTTATTATTATACTTTAAGTTCTGGGGTACATGTGCAGAATGTGCAGGTTTGTTACATAGGTATTCCCGAGCCATGGTGGTTTGCTGTTTCCATCACTCCGTCATCTACATTAGGTATTTCTCCTACCCAAGCCCCCCGCCCCCTTGCTATCCTTCCCTTAGCCCTCCAACCGGACAGGCCCCAGTGTGTGATGTTCGCCTCCCTGTGTCCATGTGTTCTCATTGTTCAACTCCCACCTATGAGTGACAACATGCAGTATTTGGTTATATGTTTTTCTGTCAGTTGGCTGAGAATGATGGGTTCCAGCTTCATCCATGTCCCTGCAAAGGACATGAACTCATCCTTTTTTATGACTGCATAGTCTGTTACTTTTTAATTGTGAATACATGACACTATGCATTTGTTTAAATTCACAGGACTTCACAGCACAAAGAGAGAACCTTAATGTATGCAAATTTTAAATGTAATTCAGGAGATCAGAGGATCTTGGGAAATACAGAATATGACAAAGCAATCTAACTATATTACAAATATGTAAGATAACCTCACTGAAGCAGGTGAGAGGAAATGTGCTGACCTTTGCAACTTTGGAACCGAGTGAAGTCTGTAAGGCTAAATGCTAAAACAATTGTAAATAAACACCATATTCTAATTGATAAAGTTGTTTCCCACATGGACACAGGTTAGCAAACTCTGATCTCACTATACATTTATATTGGAAGTGAACAATTAAGGAAAAGACTAGCAGGTGGGGAGAACCAGTTTTCTAACTACTGGATTGGGAGGTTACACATAAGGTAGGGGAAGAGGCTAAAATGATCCATATGGTAATAAATTAGAGTTGGAAACATCAGGAAGAACTCATGTTTAACTTAATATAAATACAGGTGGTTACACATATAAATATCTCTAGATATGTGTATATGTTACTATACACATTTTTCCTTTGCTGCCGATTAGAAGGGCTTCAAAACAACTATATCCCAGTAGCAATGAGTACTCTCAACATGAAGGTATTTGTTTCTGCTATAATTTCTCCAATAAAAGGAACATGGGCTCTTTGAAAAAATATATCTAATTTAGGGACTGGGCAGGAAATATACAAGATGAGCTTAGAGTATATTAAAGGGCCAGAAAGTAGGGAAGTGCTCAAACACACACACACACACACACACACACAATGAGTACGTCATAGGGGTGAAGGAGCCAACTAAAAGAGCTCTTAATGTCCAAAACTGTAATAATTTGAGCAACAAAATAAGGTAATTTGGATTCGAAAGCAAAGTATAAAAAAACTGTAAGTCCAAACTGGTATTGAGCAATAGTTAAGAAAGTAAATAAATGTGGGAGAACAGATACATATCCCATGTAGCAGAATACCAAATTATGTGGATATTCTGCTCTCAAAGAGGTGGAGCATAACCTCTCACTCCTTTAGCATGGACTGTATTATAGTAACTTCCTTCCAAAAAGTATAGTGTAAAAACGGGGACGGGAGTAACTTTACAGTGGAAAACCCTACCTAACACTACCTCAGGTGAGCAAGATCAATATCAACAGTGATAAGTCAGGCTGATACGATGACATGTTGTGATTTTACCTCTGTGGTTTTTCTTCTAAGGATATATAACCTTAGTCTAATCATGAAAAAATATCAGACAAATTCCAAACACAGGACATTCAACAAAATATTCCTCAAAATTGCAAAGGTCATAAAAAACTGTAAAAATGCAAAACAATCACAACCAAGAGGATCCTAAGGAGAAATGGCAACTAAATGTTATGTGCTATTCTGGATGGGATCCTGGAACAGAAAAAAAGGACATCAGGTAAAAAGCAGAGAAATCTAAATAAACTACAGATTTTACTTAATTAAAATGTGCCAAAATCACTTCGTTAACTATAATAAATATACCATATTAATATTAGATGTGAATAACAGGGGGAACTGAAGGTGGGGTATATAGAATTTCTACTATTTATATTTTTTTCTGTAAATCTAAAATTGTTCTCAAATCAAATGCGTATTTTAAAAAAAAGACATTGCCCTTGACTCTAAGTTGCTCACATTCCTATGAAAATACAGGAATGTCAATAAACAGCTATGATGCAATGAGGTAAGTGCTGCAATAGAGATGCTAAAAGTTCTGTGGACACATGGACTATGTGCCTCAAAAAGGAGTTAACATTTCAGCTGTGCCTAGAAGAAAGGGTGAGAATCAGGCATGTGACAAGAAGAAAAAACCTTCCAGATGGAGAAAACAATGAATAAGAGTTCAGAGGGAGGACATTTGGAGAACAGTAAGTGGGTGAGGCTTATAAACTATAGAGGCTAGAGATGATGCTGTAACATCTTTAATTTTTTAAAAAAATTGCAAATATTTCAGGAGTTCCAAACCAGCCTGGCCAACATGGTGAAACCCCATCTCTACTAAAAATAGAAAAATTAGCTGGGTGTGGTGGCTCGGGCCTGTAATCCTAGCTACTAGGGAGGCTGAAGCAGGAGAATCTCTTGATCCTGGAAGGTAGAGGTTGCTGTGAGCCAAGACTGTGCCACTGCACTCCAGCCTGGGCAACACGAGTGAAACTGTGTCTCAAAACCAAAAAAAAGAAAAAAAGATGTTTAAAATACCAAAACTGCTGGACAGGTTTATAATTCTTTTCACTGTGGTATGTTTTGTTGAAACAGTACTTCACTTAGCTAAGGATATACACTTTCAAAATGGGAAGGATTGCCTATAAAAGCTCACGATATTGCCTGCGCATTTAGCTACTTCCTTCAGCCAGAAATTTCCTCTTTACATATGAGATTTCTTTTATATTTTTTAAAGTGACATTATAACAAATTTCAATTCCACTAAAACCAAATCATATCAATGTTTTTCATATTTTCATTAAGTACAATATGATAATAACGTGCAGAAAACCAAGATAAAAAACAATGATTCATTATCAATTCAGATACTGCCCATCTTTGTCGCTTTAACTGAGGGATATAATTTGGGGTTTAAGAAATGCTCTTTAATTTGGCCACAAAATAAATACGCTATAGTGTCACACCATTTAAAACAATGTTATACATAAATATATCTTCCCAATAGACTAGTTTTTAATACTTAAAATACATTTTAGTATATACCGTTCTTAATTCTAGGGCATATAGTTCTCCATTCACCCAAAATTTCACATCCAGTCAAACTGTTTAATTTATTCGCCCAAATCACTGTCTCAGATAAGGCTACATATAACAGAAGTATTTATGATAACCAGTGGAATAAAAACTTCTAGTACAACTTTAACTTGGATATCAAGACTTAATTGTTCTTTGTTTTTATATAAGAGAAAAGAGGATATTTTTGGACAAATGAAGTTTAGAAAAGTACAGCTGCCCTGGAAAGCATTTAGGAGATGAGGAGTTCTATTTTTGGTTCTCTGAAATAGTCTTATATAACTTGTTTTACCATTCAGGGTCCAGTGTTCAGTTTCCATGAGATTGTGCTCCAATTGTCTTATGCTAGGTAATGGTTTAGAACCCTAGTATTTCTAGAAAAGGGAATGAGGTGCTTACTAAAGATGAGTTCTCCACTCTGAAGAATAACGACTAGAAGTGCATTCTATTTACTACTCAGAATAGATTGCTTTACTTTATATTTGTAAATTCATTTGTCTCAATACTACTGGTTGCAAAAGCTACTTCAGCAGAGATTAAGGGTAAAAAATTAAGTAATAGATGAAAAACAAACTTCAGAGTTGATTATATAGAAACCCAAGTATAGCCAGATACCTTAAAAGAAATGAATTATTGTAAGATGTAGGTGACTAGTGCAAAACACTTCATATACAGGAAAACAAATTTAAGTGAACCAACGTACAAATAAAACTCCGTTCAATATAAAACACCTAATGTCCTTTTTATGCTTTTCTATGTAAGTTTTACAAATATGATCATACACAAAAGCCACCAAGAAGAATCTCTCAATAAGAATATGAGAATAATATTTTTCACTTCTGAATGTTGTTCGTATCATCCCCACTTTTCTCATGAAACCACCTTGTAAGAAATGCACTATAAAGAAAAAATGTATGAATGCAATTTTTATGTGACAAAAATGATGAGCATTTGGATATAATTCTATATTTTGCAAATTTATGCCATACATATAACCTTACTTCATTTGATCCTTGCAAAAAGGCTATGAAATAAAAACAGCAAGCTTTATCATCATCATTTTATATGTGAGGAAATGAATATTCTGAAGGCTGTGGTAACTCCACCAACCTACGTGACTACTGAGTTGTAGATTCATAATTATAGGCAGTCTTCTGAATCTTGTCCGCATGTCCTTTGACCTTAGCAACCAGATATGAAAATGACTCTATGCATCACATCTTACATAATTATTCAGTGACTGCACCTGAAATTATGCTGTTTTCAAGTTCATGAGAACACATATGTCAGACAGATAGAGTGACAAATGAATAAAAGAGAAAAACGTTTTTTCTAATTTGGAACAAGACAGGAAGACAGAGGTAGATTTCATATGTTTTATTTAGCCACTCTAGAAAATGTTTCCAAAGATGATACCATTATAAAATATAAGCATAATCTTTGGAAATCATACTCATTATTTCAAGTAGTTTCAAAAGCTAGTATTTCTATAGCTCCCTAAACATATTCTGTTTAGCCTTTTGAATGTACTTCCGTGGAAGATGATTCAAAAGCAAGAAGGATTAAATTTCACCTATAGGAAGCCACTTACCAATTGATTACACACTTCTTTATAGATTAAGAAAACTAATGTGTAGCATAAAAACTAACTTAAAATAGTTGTTTTATCACTTGCAAGTGAAATATTGAAGACGGTGATTACCTGTAACAGTTAATTCAGTAGTTCTTCTCACAACAAAGCCTCCATATTTCAATTCACAGGTATAATTTCCAATGTCATCCTCTCTGACTTCTCTTATAAGTAAGGTGTCTCTTTTGAATACAATACTTGGCCTCCATGTTTTTGTCCTGCATTCCTATATGAAGAATATAGATTTTTGGTAGTACATATAGTAACAGAAAAATATAAAACAGTTTTAAATAACTAAAACAAAAGCTTCTAAAATTATACTTTAAAGGGACCAAAAAGTTTGAAACTAATGCTAAAGAATTTCATTTCTTCTCCAAATCTCTGGGAAATCAACTTGCTTTCTAGAATTTGCCCTCCTAGAATAATATGGCAAGTTGTACTGGTCATTATACATTTTTGAACCAATGAGTATAACCTGAAGATTTTTTTTAGAAAAATTAAATTAACTTCTAAGATTAGTATATCTATACCATATATGTATTGATTTATTACATATAAGAATAAAGATGTATGCTAAGACTATCCCTGACATCGTTTTGGAAACAACTGCTTCACATTTGATGATTGTGAAATCAACCATATTGAAATTGATCACATAAAATACTGTATTATTGGAAAGTGGAAAATTTACCATACAAAAGAAACTGCTTCTATTTTAATATTTAAAACATTTTAGTCTTGCATTTAGTAAAAAAATTAGATGATCGTGTGTGCATGCTATAATCCATGAAAGAAACAGTCAACATTTATATGCAGGGTCTGCAGAGTTCCATAAATATCTGTTTTCATTGTTGATAGACTTACCAAATTATGATCTCTGAATTAAGCTTTGAATTATAAAGATGTTGGCTCACAAGATTTCTGTTTTCGCCAAAACAAAAGTCTATTTCCTCTAGCCAGATTTGAAATCAATGCAATGAGGATAAAATAGCTTTAAAACATTTGACACTTTTCAGAGGTAATATTATTTCTAAAAAAGTGTATTGCCAAATCAAATTTTTGCAAATCATTATTTTATGTGGCTCAATGCCTTTGTGTAATTGGGGGGCAATCTTCCAGTTATTTCAGACCAAAATATACATTGTACATGCCATATTAGTTGTATGACTTGTGGTAACTGAATAAATTTTCTACTGAATGTGTGAAATCTATATTTAGCGAACTAATTATTTCGTAGTATTCTACTACAGAAGTAGCTCTTAAATCTCTGTTTTTTAGACTATAGGGGCTGATCTTTGACTATGGAAAAATAATCTGAAATGTCATGACTTTTAAATATCACATATACTGCATCGCCACCCACCACTTCACTAGTCTGTATAGCTTAAGGTCAAAATTATTGTGGCAATGTTGGAAATACGACTAAAGGACCAGCCACTTTTTAAATTGTGTATGTGTAGGCTCTCATCTTTCAGTGAATTTTGAGATGCTCTTTGTGAAAGGTGAGAAAAGACACACAACTCTTAAACTTATTGATTTTCTGTTCTTGTGTCAGTTTGCTGAGAATGATGGTTTCCAGGTTCCTCCCTGTCTCTACAAAGGACAAGAACTTATCATTTTTTATGGCTGCATAGTATTCCATGGTGTTTATGTGCCATATTTTCCCTGTCCAGGCTATCATCGATGGACATTTGGGTTGGTTCCAAGTCTTTGCTATTGTAATGTTCTCACTTACAGGCGGGTGTTGAACAATGAGAACACATGGACACAGGGAGGGGAGCATCACACACTGAGGTCTGTCGGGGGGAATTAGGGGAGGAACAGCGGGGGTGAGGAGTTGGGGCGGGATGACATGGGGAGAAACGCCAGATATAGGTGATGGGGAGGAAGGCAGCAAACCACATTGCCATGTATGTACCTATGCAACAATCTTGCATGTTCTTGACATGTAACCCCAAACCTAAAATGCAATAAAATATATTAAAAAATAAAATAAACCTATTAGTGAAAAAACAAAGAAACTGTGTATATAGAAGCTGATACCACACATGAGTACTAAGGAAAAGAAAGTCTACTTGGAGACTTTGGGTCAAACTCCCCTAAAACCACTCCCTGTTGAAGCAATCGGAATCTGCCTGTGAAAGTCTGGCAAACCACAGAGTTTGAGATGTTAGGCTGGTTCAGGATGAGATATACTCCAACAATTAAAAAAAAAAGAGAGAAAAAGAAAATTCATCCCCACAGTAACAGAAACCAGCAAGACTAATATTTGAGTTCTGTTTAACATGATCTAGGATTGAAAATCAAGCAAGCGACAAGTATAAAAACCTTCCAACGGTTCCCTTCATGTTCTGAATCCAAAATTTCACATTATCAAGAATCAAAAGTAAGTCTTGTTTAGGAAAGAGCATTGCTGATTTTGGCAAAATCTTTTTTAAAAATTATTAAAGGTTTGTGTCTTGTTTTATTTCTAACAGTTTTTGAATTCATCAGCAGTCTGCCATGAGGGCTCACATTCTGTATACTGACATTTGTGGATCTAGGTACAAAGAGGCCCAGTTTCCTAAAGTCCTACTTCCAGTGAGTTGGACAAAGCAAATGTTACATAAGGATTCTCTAAACTATGGATAAAATATTCTGGAGGAATGTTCATACTGTCTATATTTTTTGAGTCCATTCAATAAGAAAAATGTCTTTTATGGTATAAACAAGCTTAAAATTATTTTAAGATCTGAAATATCAGTAAATAATCAATGATGGTGATAGGGAAGTCAGAGGTTGGATTATTCTGTTTGTGTTTAAAGTTTCTTCTGGTTTTTGAAGACAGTTACTTTAATATTATATTTCAGGTATCATAAAATTTCCTCAGATGTTATTACTTTAAAATATTTATACTTATACATTAAAAAGATTAGAATATGGACAAAATTATGTCCATTAAACAGAACATTCCATGAAAAACTAGTATACAGCTTTATCCTGGAAAAGAAAATTAATCCTTTTTCCTTTTGTTTGGGGACATTTTGAAATGCTAATATGAAGAACCCTGAAAAGAAGGTTCAAGGTAATATAGTTCCTGAAATTATCAGCCCAGATCATAATATACTTGAAAGAATCATCCATATAAATAAGACATAAACATAAACACAACAGCTTATTACAGCGGACTACCAATGTAAATATTGACTAAAACTATTGGTTAAAAAACGTATAATGATCTGTACAACTTGCTGTATTATTTTAGAAAGGCAAAGCTAAACTATATCACGCCTATCTAAGTTTTCTATCTAATCTGTGCCAGAATATAAACACAATTAATTTGTTAATAGGAAATTGAACCACCCATAGTCCATACCTTATACCAAAGGATTTCGGGTTCTCTGGTTGGTAGTAAAAAATCCTCTATGTCACGACATGAAATTTCCTTGCTTTTGCTAAGTTCAGCTTTTTCGAAATACTTCATCTTTGAATTATAGCAGAGTCCAGTGTCATTTTCACCCACTGTCAGCGAGATGGATACTTTCATACAATAAGTGGAGTTTCTGTAACAAAGCAGAATACATATGGTGACCTGGTGTGAACCAAAAGCAAGTACTGCCAAGGCAGTGTATTTAATTCACTTGAAAGACAGAGAAGCAAAGATTTCATTGTTTAACTAATTTTATGGTATCTTGGCTTATTCCACCGGGTTCTGTCTTGCTATCCAACTAAACAATATTTGGTCTTATGAAGCGAAGAGTCTCGCTCTGTCGCCAGGCTGGAGTGCAGTCGTGTGATCTCGGCTCACTGCAACCTCTGCCTCCCAGGTTCAAGAGATTCTACTGCCTCAGCCTCCCAGGTAGCTGGGACTACAGGCATGCACCACCACACCCAGCTAATTTTTGTAATTTTAGTAGAGACAGGGTTTCATCACGTTGGCCAGGTTAGTCTCAATCCCTTGACCTTGTGATCCACCCACCTTGGCCTCCCAAAGTGCTGGGATTATAGGCGTGAGCCACCCAGCCTGGCTGTGTATATTTGTTTTCATTTGCCAGAGAAAAAAAGTTTTGTTTTAGATTCAGGTTCAGTTTTAAAAAGTTCAACAGATATTTTTGTACCTAGAAAAATTTTTGAAAAAGGAAGATTTAGGTCAAGAATAAAGTCAAGCCTGGGCTTATGTTAAAATTGGCAAACTCAATAGAAGTAGAAAAGTGTAACTGGCCTATTAGTCATCGTGAGGTACAGGAATAATGCTACACACTCTTACAGTATTGGTTATCTTGGTAAGAAGAGTAGTTAACAAGTCTGGGCAAGATCACATTCTCAGATAAAAGTACTGCAAAGTTACTATCTTTATTGACCCATATCTATTTGAGTTGGGTCCCAGAGTCCAGGTTGTCAGAGTGAAGCATTCTACTGTGTTACATAAGAACAACCCCATCCTGATAGAGTCTACAGAATCAGATCATTAAATAAGCATCTCTTTTTTTCTTGCTCGAACATAAATCATATGTTTATAACTTGGAATAAATGAGGTTATAAATCTTGTGCAGAGATCTTTTGGAAGGGTTGGGACCAAATGAAGTTTTTGGGTAAACTGCTCTACTTCTACTTCCTTTTTAAGTCTCAGGACATTCAATGAACACTGATAATGTGTCAAGCATGGTGCTGGCTAATGGGAAGAAAAAGAGGAATAAAATTGAATTCAAAGTTTGCTTTAGAACTTCCTATTTGGTAAATAAGTGCTCAACTGTTTATTCATGAATAAAAAAGAAACTTGGCCATCAAATTCCTGTATTTGAGCCTTACTGCTTACCATCTGTACAACCCTGGGCAATTCATTTAACTCCTTTGAGTCTCAGGTGGGGTGGAGAGACAGCACTTGTGTGAACATTAAAAAGGATACTAGATAGAAATCTGCTTTTCATAGGTGCTCAATGATCCTGGTTCCTCTTTGCATCTGTGCACAAGCACAACAGCTGCTAAGTCCTCCTCCTTATTCAACCAATGCTTTGACATTTAAGCAGCTCCCCTGTTTAGATCCTTGCTTTTGTTTAATGATAATAAGACACCGTGAGAATGTCCAGAAAATAGCTAGGTAGGTTATTAGCCTTCATATTGGGTAACAAATAATATTTCCACAAAATTAGATGGTTCTTTATTGAATGTAGACATCTCTAGCTTCCTATATCTAGCCTGCAAGTAGATCTAAGATACTTAATGGGTGAAAATGATTAGTTATTAAAGAAAGTCAATCAGAAGTTTGATAAAAGTCCTGAGTGTGTGTGTTCAAACATTTTGCTAGAATAAGACATATTCCCTGTCCTTAGTTGCTCATAAACCAGGGAAAGAGAAAGACAAATAAACAGGTGAAATTCAGTATGATAATTACTACAAAGAGATATGAACTACCACAGTGGTGTCAAAGAAACAAGAAGGCTCCATAAATAATGATACTTGAACTATCTTAGACATTTAATAAGAATTTGGCAATTTTAAGAAGGGTTATCTGAGGTAACAGTGTGCACAAAGCCTGGAAGGCATAAAACAACATTCTTTGTTTAAGGAATTGCAAACAACGTGGAATGGATGGAGTATAAGGTAATTATGATGGACTTGAGACTGGATAGATTCATAGAAGCAAGACTAAAAGTCACATACGCCACTTCAAAAAGTTTAAACTTTATGTTGAGGAAGGATGAAATTTGGATCTTGGAAAGGTTTTTCTGATTGTAATGAGAAAAATGGGTTTGACTGTAAGGAAGACTAAATGCAGTGAGAAAAATTAGAAAGCTACTGCATTCATTCAGAAACAAATGGCAGCCCCAGTGAAAGCGATACACATTGAGACAGAAAGGAGGGATCATGTTCAAAATGTATTTAAGACATTGAATCAATATAACAGTGAGGAACCAAAGCAAAGAGAGCCATCCAAGATGATCAAGAATTTTTCTTAGTTGCATATATGAAAGGTAGAGTCAATCTTTCAGCATAAAAAAACACTGAAAAAGAAACAGCTTTGAAAGAAAAGAATGTGTTAAATTTTAGCTTGAGCTTCACACCCAAGTGAAAAAGATATCCCTCTTTGGGTTTGCCAGCAATACTGCTCATGCATTATTTATTAATTTTACTCCAGTACTTACTGGAGCATGTTCTTTCCAGGCTCATTACAACAACATTTTTTTTTTGAGAAAAAAATAATTATCCACATTAACCTATTAACTCTTTTAGGGCACATTCAAATATGTTTTAAGAAACACAGAATTTAAAACAAACAAACAAACAAAAAGGCTTTTTAAAGAAGTAAACCTGTGCATTATAATTTTGATATTTCCACGTAAATCATTTAGACACAAGAGTCTCAGGTTTCCTTTCTTCTCAAACTATTGATTACTTTTGTAAGTCTGTTGTACTGTATCTCTCTGTATAAAATACCACATATTCACATTCAGAGAGGAAGAGAGAGGCAGGGTCAAGTGAAGAGCAAGACTCCAAAACACAACGTCATGGGTTCAGATTCAAGTTCAATCACTCACTGTTTTTGAAAACTAGGGAAAGTTACTTGACTCCTTTGGCTTCCATATCCTTATCAGGATAAGGAGAAAATAATACTAAGACTCCACAGGCTGCTGTGGGAAACAAACAATAAAACACATGAAGAGCTTAGGACATTGCCTGTTTTACAGTGAACACTGAGTAAATCTTAGCTCTTATTATCAGCACTGCATCCTTCATTCCCACTTCCTTTACATTCCATTTTTGCAGTACAGTCACACAGTGTTTAACAGGTAAATTAGAAAATACTACCATGATGAGGCCTTCCGTTCTTTGGTGTCTATTAGTGTGAAGCTTAAAAATCCAGATAAGTCCTTATACGTTTCACTTGAAATATGTGAGTGCGTTGAAGAAGAATGACTGAAGTTGAAGTAAATATGGACTCCCCACCACAGCCATGACCTGTTTCTCTTCTTTAAATACAACTGTTCCCTACACTTCAGAAAGTGGCTCCAGATGAGCATCACTTAGGTATTCTTATTTTCCCAACTTTTATTCTTCAGCTCTGTGAGATGAGTGCTGATTTACAACTCTCTGGTAATGTCTAGAACTCCACACTCCCCAGGATGGCACTATTTTCAATCTTTAATACTTGTTTACTGTTTCTGTTCATCAGAAGGCGATTTAAAAAGCTAAAAATAAAGCAGTATCCAATGAATGCTATAGTCCTATTTACTGAGAAGAGCTAACAGGAAGCAAGCAACTTGTGACACTTTTTTTTTTTTTTTCTTGAGACGGAGTTTCGCTCTTGTTACCCAGGCTGGAGTGCAATGGCGCGATCTCAGCTCACCGCAACCTCCGCCTCCCGGGTTCAGGCAATTCTCCTGCCTCAGCCTCCTGAGTAGCTGGGATTACAGGCACGTGCCACCATGCCCAGCTAATTTTTTTGTATTTTTAGTAGAGACGGGGTTTCACCATGTTGACCAGGATGGTCTCGATCTCTCGACCTCGTGATCCACCCGCCTCGGCCTCCCAAAGTGCTGGGATTACAGGCTTGAGCCACCGCGCCCGGCCTCATTTGTGACACATTAATAAACATGATACCCCGGGGCGAATTTACACACTCTCAAAGCAAAAAGTGCATTCGACCATCACCAAACTTGCGACATGACTGCTATGGTTCTCTGCTGCCAGGGAAATAACACGGAATGGGGTAAACGGGATAAAGAGAATGCTCCTACAGGACTTAAGGTAAAACCATTAACACATATTTACTCAGCTTTTATTGTGTATAACAGATGGCTTCCGTCTAGGCAAAACTTAAATCATAATTGCTGGTTTCAATATTCATAAAATGGCTAGAGAGACAGGACATGCATGCAGGCAGAGCAAGCAGAGTTACTTGTAACTGAGAGTCAATACTCCACTATCCTTTCTAGTGAAGAAATAACATTAGCATCGACTTTTAAAAAAAGATCTAGTTGTCTCTGACAAGGGTGGCCCTGTGGTCCACACGAGGTACATACACAAGGTACTGTAGAAACAACTAACATACAATTGCTTCTTTCAATGTCTTAACTTTACGGTAAAGGAACCCAATGCTGAAAGAAGTCAATGAATATTTTGAATTATATTATCTAATTAATGGTAGAAATGGAGTTAAAACTCACATCTCTTAACTTCTAATTCACCGATCTCTTCTATATGCTAGGGGAGGTAATTGGTGCTGGGTTAGCACTCAGAAAGTCTATATACCTATAGATGATATAGATATATAGATATAGATATAGATATTCCATTGTATAAAACAAAAGTTACCTATCCTTAGTCCTTGGTGTTACTTTATTTTATACTCTAAAGTAAATGTCTTCTGGACATTAAGGACTTAAATTTTCAAATTTTTTTCAGGAGTTTAATGACTCAAGTTTTTAAAAAATCCATGATCTAACTTGATTTTTTTGAAAATGGAGGTCCATGAAGTCCCCCAAATCTAATAAAGGATATAAGGGAGCAAGTGACCTAAAATATTATGGTTTCTTCATATTTTTCTAATACATAAAAGCACTGACTTTTGAATCATGGGCTTTACATCCTGCTTTACAAAGAAGAAAAAAAGTCTGATTCATTGAAAATATTGGGAATTCCAAAATATTTCTGAACACAATGAAGACATCAATATATGACACAAAATTAAATTTAAAATAATTACTTTCATACAGATTCCAGAAGTCAGTACAGCACTGTGAACTTCTCTACAGGTTTCTCAGCACTGTGGTACTTTGAAACAGAAGACAATTCAGAATTGATATGTAATGCAGCTATCAGAGTTTTTCATTTGTTTGTTTGTTTTTGGAGATGGGGTTTCACTGGTGTTGCTCAGGCTGGAGTGCAATGGTGTGACCTCAGCTCATTGCAACCTCTGCCTCCCGGGATCAAGCAATTCTCCTGCCTCAGCCTCCAGAGTAGCTGGGATTACAGGCATGTGCCAAACCTGACTAATTTTTGTATTTTTAGCAGAGACAGAGTTTCACCCCATTGGCCAGGCAGGTCTCAAACTCCCTAACCTCAGGTGATCCACCCACCTCAGCCTCCCAGTGTGCTGGGATTACAGCCATGACTGACTGTGCTTGGCTGCTATCAGAGATTTAAAATTTTATTTTTAAAAGTATGACTACATTACATAACTACAGATCAAAGTGCAGAAATGTGGGTAGTGCAGGCAGAACGTAAAAAAGGAAAATATGTGTGTAAAGGGAAATGTTGCATATAATTGATTGGCTGAAAAAAGATATGAAAAACCATGTTATGTGATCCTGTAGTATAGCATAGTTTTAATTATTCTGTAATCACAACCCATATACATGATAATGGGGAGTGTTTGGTGTCTCTTTCTTACTTTAGAAGAATTACCAGTGACATGATTGTAAAATGTGTCCTCTAATAATATCACCAAACACATGACCTGTATATTCTGCTAATTCTCAAGTCCCTAATGGAAATATCATTTTCATAATGTTTGGCAAACTTTTCCTACTTCATGAAGTAGTATTTAAGAAAGCCTGGGATTTGATTAACGTTTTTAAACGATTGAGTTATTCTATGCCTCTGTGTTTTATATGGTCTACTCTAACTTTCATTGGTCATTTTTCAAATCATGATCTTTACTTTTTGTAAAAAGAAGGCACAGAATATTTTTCAAGTGTCATAAGCCTTTTGGCACTGAAAGGCAGCACAGAGTGACAGCAGATCTAAAGATTCAGTTACTACAGACCTAAGCAGAAGTGAACTGTCTGGAAGGCAGCTCCTCAACCAGAAATTTGACCATCATGTCTAATCATTAGTTGTAAACATAGAGTTAGGAATCAAAACGTGTCAAGGTCAGATTGCAGAAGGAGCATCCTAGAGTTTGCTAGACCTTACATATACTTTGATAATTTATTTATAATCTTAAAGCCTTCCAATTTTTTCCTTTTTATTGTTCTGTCAGTCTTTATGGCAATGCCTGAAGCTGTGCATGTGGCCCTGTCTTATATCTTATCTTGCTTAAACACACTATGCCTGTAGCTACTGACACTAAATGAGAGATTTGTTGGGATTAGTTTTTCTTTTCAGAAGAGCTCTGGAGGACCTATTGATTTAACCATGGTTGAAATCAGCCCTTGGTGAAAAGATTAGAATGAGACCATCGAGTAGATGCTTAAACCTAAAAATGCCAGTTTACTGCCTTCTCATTAGAAGTTCTTTTTTAAACATTTTATTTAACTGGTGAATTAAATTCCACCTACAACCTTTTGTGAACCATGAATTTAAAATAGTTATCTTCTCTTTTTTGGTAGAAAGTGATCAATATAATTTTACTATTTTTATTTTTCTAAACTCTTATTCCTGGAATATTAGAGTTGAGAAGCCCTAGGCATATAAAATTCTAGTCCAGTTATTACTCTGTCTGAGTTATTCTTGGGCAAGAACACTTTCAAACTCTACCTCTGTAGATTCCAAGAGTAAGGGAAAAGATAAGAGGGAGAAGGAAAAACCATGTCACTGAGGGAAAATGAGGCTGGAACATGGGTTCAAGATTACACACATTACAAATAATTTCTTCAGGCCCTATGGTTGATTTCCTCAATCTTTATCCATTTTAATCATTTTATTTTCTTCACAACAATCACAATTTTTAATTATATTATTAATCCTCATTTTGCTACATCCACTATTAATATATATGCTTCCCATAATATGTAAAACAAGGAAGTAAGCTGTATGCTGTTTGAATTCTTAGAGGCATATTTTTTTAAGTGAGCTAAAATTCACATAACACAAAATTAACCATTAACAATTTTAAAGTTTATAAATAAGTGGCATTTAACACATTGATAATGTTCTGGAACACTCACCTCTATCTAGTTCTAAGACTAGGAAAGCTAGTATCCATTAGCAATTAGTCTTCTTTCCTGTCTCCCTACAATAATTGGGAACCACCCATCTGTTTTCTATCTCTATGGATCTGCTTCTGGATATTTCACATAAATGTAATCACATAAATGTAGCCTTTTGTATCTGGCTTCTTTTACTTAGCATGTTTTCAAGGATCATCTACGCTGTAGTATGCATCAGGACTTCATTCCTTTCTTTCAGCTGAATATTAGCCCACTGTATGAATATATCACTTTCCATTTATCCAATCATAAGATTATTGGACATTTGGGTTTATTTTTACATTTAAGCTATTGTGAATAATACTGCTATGCACATGTATGTACAAATATTTAAGTCCCTGCTTTTAATTCTTTTGGGTATATATCTAGAATTTGAATTGCTAAGTCATATGGTTTAACTGTTTGAGGAACCAAGAATATACATATATATATTAATCTCCTAAAATCTTTCTCCTTTTCTGAACATTCTGATTTCTGTTGACACATGGAGAGCAATTCATTACAGGAATTTGTTCACTGATGACCTGTTGAGGCTAAGGACTTCAAAGGCCTAATGATCTCCTTAAGCACCAAGTACAGTGTCAGGCATTTAGGAAGTACTCACAGTATTTAATATATTAAATAAATGAATGAACTGTTAGCTACAAAGATTGGACTACTTTTTTTTTTTTTTTTTTTTTTTGCCTTAAGCTTTCTAAACAACTCCCACCTAAACCCAACTATACTAGTTTTTTGCCCCTTTTCATTTTCTGGGGTTTTGAAATAACACATATTTAATTTTATTTTTCTTTATTTTTTTCTCTTTTTTTTTCTTTCAGACAGAGTCTTGCTCTGTTGCCCAGGCTGGAGTGTAGTGGTATGGTTTCAGCTCACTGCAACCTCCACCTCCTGGGTTCAAGCAATTCTCAAGCCTCAGCCTCCTAAGTAACTGAGACTACAGGCGCCCACCACCATGTCCAGCCAATTTTTGTATTTTTAGTAGACACGGGGTTTCACCATGTTGATCAGGCTGGTCTTGAACTCCTAACCTCAACTGATCCACCCACCTCAGCCTCCCAAAGTGCTGGGATTACAGGTGTGAGCCACCGCGCCCGGCCTGAAATAACTCATATTCCTTGATAGCATTTAAGGCAAACAGATGTGTCTTCCGTGCCCAGCAAAGAATTAAAACAGAGTTGTAAAGATACTCTGCACTGAATAGCTACACAAAAATCACCTGATGATCTCCTTATTTCATCCTACACACAACAGGCCTTCTTCTAACCATAGTTGACATTCTTGATGTGAAAGGCGAGAGATAGGGAAGATAAATGTATGAGTCACATTTGGGTAAGTTGCACATCACTTTTTGTTCTCCCAGCTTTACAAAGGCAGCTTTTTCTAAGGTGGCCATAATATTTACCAAAGCTCATGATAAGAGTTTCATATAAAAAGTGACATATTTGAACTCAGCACATTTAGAACTTGGTCCATATTCTGAAGACACAGACAGAACAGAACAGATTATCTGTATCTGAAAAAACAAGATATTCTTCATCTATAAAAGGTCTAGAGAGAACAAATATGCAAGCTAGAAGTGCTCCCTGAAGAAGAAAATCACAGGCACTTCCCTCAAATTATATGTCTATAGCACCTGCTTGATACTCTAATTTGAAGGCAGCACATGAGATTTTACTTGACTTTCTTCACCACTTCCTAATTTCGTATTTTTCAACTCTTTCATCCCCTTTTCACCCCCTCTTCCCCTGTCATGGTTTGAGACAATTTCATTCTATGTATATGCAGCGTATCATCCCTTAAACTTCCAATTCAAAAAGGATGTTGTTTCATAAGAACAAAATAAAACAAAAACACTAAACCCAGAAATGACTGTGCAATGTAATATAGAACTAAATATATGATACCATTTATTAAAGAAGTGAATATAACTATCACTTATTGAACATTTAAAATTCATTCACAGCTGGGCAGGGTGGCTCACGCCTATAATCACAGCACGTTGGGTGGCTGAAGTGGGTTGATCGCTTGAGCCCAGGAGTTTAAGACCAGCCTGGGCAACATGGCGAAACTCTACTTCTACAAAAAATAGAAAAATTAGCCGGGTGTGGTGGTGTGTGCCTGTACTCCCAGAAACTTGGGAGGCTGAGGTAGGAGGATCACCTGAGCCTGGGAAGCAGAGGTTGCAGTGAGGCAAGATCACACCATTGCACTCCAGCGTGGGTGACAGAGTGAGACCCTGTTTCAAAAAAAAATCATTCACACAGTCAACACATTTACTGAGCAATGGCTATATGCCTACTCTGGTTGGGAATAAAGCAGCAAATAAGCAAACTATGTAGAACGAATTTTCTTTAACTGACTAGGTCCTGGCCAATATAGTAGCTTAGGGAACAAAGGTCTGTTTAATCCACATTATATATAAATTCCTAAACATCCCCCTTGAGGTAAAAGAAAAAGGTAAACAAATTATGTAGTTGTATATTTGCAAATATTACGAATAACACTGTTCAAACATGGTAAATGTAATAAGTTAAGGTACTTTTCCAGCTTCCTTTCTAAGATTAAAGCCTCTTATTTACGGATCTAAAACCAAAAAGAGGAAAAAAAGAAAAAAAGCAGAATTAAACTGTGAATTACTTGAATTTAAAGGCAGAGTTAGGTTTTGGGGGGAGGGAACTTTCTTATTTTATATGATTTAGAAACATTTCACAGTTGGCTTCCTTTCTATTCCTTTATATATAATTTTAATATCAGTTCAAGTCCATGTAATTCTTAGATATTTTTTGCTGGAATGGAAAGCCATTAATCTGTATTACACACTATTCATTAAAATAACCAATGGTTTGAATACCAACAACCTAATAACTTTACTCAGCAATAACCGGTCATTTTTGAAAAAAGAAAATGGCCTAATGATTGCTCAGAATATGACATTATTTTAAGGATTCATGTCAACAAAGACAATGCAGAAATAAAACACTTTACATTTCAGTTGTCAGAATGTAATACCATAGAGTTATGTTAGAGGGATGATTTAAAGTGTGAGAAATAAAACACAAGTTAGTCCAATCTTTATCCGTATGTGACAATGAATGTAAGAAGACGAGGATATTGCCAGACACGGTGGCTCATGTCTGTAATCCCAGCACTTTGGGAGGCCAAGGCGGGTGGATTGCAAGGTCAGGAGTTTGAGACCAGCCTGGCCAACATGGTGAAACCCTGTCTCTACTAAAAATACAAAAAGTTAGCCAGGCATGGTGGTGCATGCTTGTAGTCCCAGCTACTCAGGAGGCTGAGGCAGGAAAATTGCTTGAACCTGGGAGGTGGAGGTTGCAGCGAGCTGAGATAGCGCCACTGCATTCCAGCCTGAGTGACAAAGACTCCATCTAAAAAAAAAAACAAAAAAACAAAAAGACAAAAAAACAAAAAACAAAAAACAAAAAAAACAAGATTATTTTCAAAGGGAAGGAATTTATTAGCAAGTTGTGTGTCTATGAACGAGTAACATCTTTCTTGAACTTCAGCACCAGATCATGAAATTCTAAGGATACTTAATCTCATAGAGTTATTGTGAGAGGTAAATAGCATCCTGGTGTGAATGTATTTTGCAATGGACAAACTGCTGCACAGTAGGTATTATTTCTGTTACTATTATTTGCAGTAATGGATTAGCCACTCAGATTATGGTCAACTTCACTACATTTCTTGCATCTTCTCAGGCTCAATGTTGGTGTACCTACCCTTCATTATTCAAAATATATCAGCACTGGCTAAATAGGAAATTTATATCAAGGTCACCACTTTTTAAAAAGCTTAATCTGCTTTCCAGCAGCACCTAATAAAAGAGAGAAATCACATAACTCTTCCTATTTAATCTCCTTATCCTACTGTGAATGCAGCTCTCTTCCTTTTTCTGTTCTCCAGATCCAACTTCTTCGTTTTTATAGAAAGATTCAGTATGAATATAACACCTTTTCAGTGAGTGAAGTCTCAGACATTTGAAATGCAGTTAATCTTGTCTCATAGTATTGCCAGAAAGAGCTGCAGCTGACGCAGAGGCATAAAGTTGAAGGCATCCCTAGATGCAGCAGTACAGAGATAAATAAATAAATAAATAAATAAAACAGCAATGAGGGCTTATCTGTTATTAGCTCTGCTCTCTTTTCTTAGTTTTAGATGGACGAAACACCAAGGGGATTCTAGAACTAGATAGTTAAATATTTGTAGATGTCAACAGCTGTGTACATGGAACAGACATTTTGAAATTCATTATTTTCAGAAGTATGGGTCATGTGAAAAACACTTATACCTAGCCAGAGGGGAGGTGGAATAATTACACTGGAGACTTTGCAACAGTCAGCTGTCAAAACTCCTTTTCTGTCAATACTCTAAGATTATTTCTCTTGTTCTTCTCACAGGAAACAACTGTAACAAAAAATTGAAAATGGCTGTACTGTATCATTGATTTCCACTTACAATATCTGCCTCTTCCTTAAAAATACATTATGATAATAGCAAGAAAATAGAGACAGAATGTGTATGTGTTATTGAAGTTTAACCCAATTACATTCAGTTGTATCTGAATGTAAAGTTTTCCCAAATTATTCTTCATATGCACATGAAGAATATCTTAATGATTAACTGGACATAATTTTCTTCAGTGCTTTCCTAAAGCTTCGATTTACGCAACAGCATTGTAATCATCTCCACTCTCAAAACCCTTCTGTTCGTTCACCAGTCTATTAAATACAACTGTAATTGACTACCTTGATGGCTAATTTGCAAAAGCTAATATAATGCTTCTGCCTTTCTTTTACTAATATGGATTTATTTGGAATCAAAATTATATGAAGTATTATTGTACAATTTGACTTTTTAGCTACTGATGCCATTTTTACCATTTATTATGTCTATAATGTACAAAGCACATATAAGGTGAGTATGTCTATATATATACACACACGCGTATATACATATATATACGTGTGTGTGTGTGTGTGTATGTGTGTGTATTTGTAACAGAGTCTCACTCTGTCACCCAGGCTGGTGTGCAGTGGCACAATCATGGCTCACTGCAGCCTCAACCTTCTGGGTTCAAGTGATTCTCCTGCCTCAGCCTCCTGAGTAACTGAGACTGCAGGCATGTGCCACCATATTCGGATAAGTTTTTTTATTTTCTGTGGCGATGGTATCTCTCCATGTTTCCCAGGCTGTTCTTGAACTCCTGGGCTCAAGAGACCCTCCTGCCTCAGTGTCCTGAGTAGCTGGGACTACAGGTGCATGACAACATACCAGCTAAGTTTTATTTTTATTTTTATTTTTATTTTTTTTTTCAGACAGAGTTTCGCTCTTGTTACCCAGGCTGGAGTGCAATGGCGCGATCTCGGCTCACCGCAACCTCCGCCTCCTGAGTTCAGGCAATTCTCCTGCCTCAGCCTCCTGAGTAGCTGGGAGTACAGGCACGCGCCACCATGCCCAGCTAATTTTTTGTATTTTTAGTAGAGACGGGGTTTCACCATGTTGACCAGGGTGGTCTCGATCTCTCGACCTCGTGATCCACCCGCCTCAGCCTCCCAAAGTGCTGGGATTACAGGCGTGAGCCATCGCGCCCGGCCTAAGTTTTATTTTTGAATTTTACTTTTTGTCGAGATGAGGTCTCTCTATGTTGCCCAGGCTGGTTTCTAACTCTAGGGATCCAGTGATCCTCCTACCTCAGCCTCCCAAAGTGCTGGGATTATATGTACGTGCTACCTCACCTAGCCATGTCATTTATTTGAATAGTGGCTATTGGGTATGTTACTTTTTCATTTACCATATAAAAGTCTCCAAGAAACCTTATGTCATTTCCTAAAATTCCAAAATTTCATTATTGTTAACGTCATTATTTATGTTACATTAACTTGGTCTATTATTGCAGTATTGGGAGATTTTACATAAAGCTATTTTTTTGTATGCATGTGTGTGTCCTCTATTTCAACCTGTAACTTACTTCTTTCTCAACACTAATAAAAATGTTTCAGCATAGTCTAAGCTACTCTCTACTTTTTCAACACAGACTCATTTAGTTTTCTACTTTGTTGTATTTTTTCTCCACTATTTCTCAGAAAATGTTATTACTAAGGTTATCAAAACCCTACTTTTCAACAATTACATGGTTTCAATAGTTTCAATGGCAATTTACATATTAAATGCTATTTTTATCAAACCACAAATGTCATTTTTCACAGAATTAGAAAAACTATTCTAAAATCCATATGGAACCAAAACAGAGCCTGGATAGCAAAGGCAATCCTAAGCAAAAAGAATAAAGCCAGAGTCATCATACTACCCGACTTTGAACTATACCACAAGGCTACAGTAACCAAAAGAGCATGTATTGGCACAAAGAGAGACACATTGACAGATGGAATAGAACAGAAAATTCGGAAATAATGTTGTGCACCTACAACAATCTGATCTTTGATGGGGCTAAGAAAAGCAATGGGGAAAGGACTTTCTATTCAATAAATGGTGCTGGGATAACTGGCTAGCCACACGCAGAATAATCAGACTGGACACCTACCTTTTACCATACACAAAAATTAACCCAAGATGGATTAAATATTTAAATGTAAGACATAAAACTATAAAAATTCTAGAAGAAAACCTAGGAAACAGCCTTTTCAACACAGGCATTGGCAAATACTTTTTGGCAAAGTTTTGATAAGCAATTGCAACAAAACCAAAAATTGACAAGTGGGACCTAATTAAAGAGCTTCTGCACAGCAACATAAACTATCAACAGAGTAAACAGAAAACCTAGAGAATGGGAGAAAATCTTCACAATTATGCATTTGATGAAAGTCTAATATTCAGACTCTATAAGGAATATAATTCAACAAGCAAAAAACAAATAACCTTATTAAACATGGTCAAAGGACAGGAACAAACACTTCTCAAAAGAAGACATGCGAGCAACCAACAAACATATGAACAAATGCTCACCATCACTAATTATTGGAGAAATGCAAATCAAAGCCACAATGAAATACTACCTCACACCAGTCAGAATGGCTTTATTAAAAAGTTAAAAAAAAGAAAAAAAAGAAAACCAGATGTTGATGAGGCTCTGGAGAAAAGGGAACACTTATACATTTTTGGTGGGAACGTAAATTAATTCAGCTGCAGTGGAAAGCAGCTTGGAGATTTCTCAAAGAATGTAACCACTCAATCCAGGAATTTCATTATTTGGTATATACCCATAGGAAAATAAAACATTCTAGCAAAAAGACACATGCTCTTATACGTTCATCATCATGCTAGTCACAACAGCAAAGACATGGAATCAACTTAGGTGCCCATCAATGGCGGATTTCAATAAACAAAATGAGTAGGTATGCACCACAAAATACTATGCAGCCATAAAAAAAAATGAAATCATGTCATTTGTAGCAACATGGATGCAGCTACAGGCCAATATCTTAAGCAAACTAATGGAGAAACAGAAAATCAAATACCAAGTGTTCTCATTTATAAGTGGGAAGAAAATATGGAACACACATGGACATAAACATGGGAACAACAGACACTGAGGATGGAAAGGGAAGGAGAGGGTGTGGTTTGAAAAACTACTTACTGAATACTATGCTCACTCACCTGGGTGATGGGATCCATACCCCAAATCTTAGTATCACACAATATATCCATGTAATAAATCTGCACACGTACTCCCTGTATCTAAGGTTAGTTTTTTAAAAAGTACATTTAGGGCTGGACACGGTGGCTCATGCTTGTAATCCCAGCACTTTTGGAGGCTGAGGCAGGCAGATCACCTGTTTGAGGTCAGGAGTTTGAGATCAGCCTGGCCATTATGGTGACACCCCCATCTCTACCAAAAATACAAAAATTAGCCAGGCGTAGTTGTGAGTGCCTGTAATTCCAGTTACTTAGGAGGCTGAGGCAGGAGAATCACTTGAAACTGGAAGGCAAAGGTTGCAGTGAGCCAAGATTGCATCACTGCACTCCTGCCTGTGTGACAGAGTAAGACTCCATCTCAAAAGCAAACAAACAATAAAAAATACATTTAGATAGGAGAAATAAATTCCAGTGATCTACTGCACTATAGGGTGACTATAATTAAAAATAATTTATTGTTTATTTTCAAATAGCTAGAAGAGCAGATTTTGAATGGTCCCAGTATAAAAAATGATAAATGAGGTGATGGATATGCTAATTACCATGATTTGATCATTGTACATTGTATACATGTCTTTAAATATCACACTGTACCTCATAAACATGAACAATTATGTGTCAAATAAATATAATAATACAAGGAAAAAAGAAAAAAGAAAATACAAAAATACAGCCGTTTATTTTAGTCTTAACTTGCAATTCTATTATTGTGAGGTTGAACATCTCTTCATATATGTAAATGGTATTTATATTTCTTTATGAATTTATATTTTGACCTAATTTTCCTCCTGAGGTATTTTTTCTCATTTTTATTAATTTGTAGGAAGTGATTGAGGTCCAATCCTAGATTGGGAAATACTGAGATAATATTTGAAACTACGTAGATTAGAGCACTGGTTACGGGCAATCAAAAGAAAGGATCATAAAAATCATTTAGGATGATAAGTAAACATCTCCTTTTAGGAACAGGGAAACACTTTTGAGAAGAAGCACGTTTGAGTATCATTTGAAGATTTATGGCTAGGGGGAAATATAACTGACTAAAGTTGAAGGATCCTAATGACCCATGAGTGTCAAAGAATCCGGAGAAGCAAGATTTGTGGAAAAGTGTACTATTTACTTAAAATACCACCACCACCAATAACAACAGTAACAATAAAAAAAAAAAAATCTGCATGTCCTAATGGCAACAAAAGAAGCTGGTCTTGAACTAATGAAATTAAGTAAGCCATGCCATCTCGCTATCTTTGCACTTCAAAAACATATCTTCTATTGCTGTTCTAAGAAAAAAAAAAGTCAGTAGCTGAGTATTAACTAAGCAGATAAAACCACTGCAGAAACAATACACAGATAAACATCCACACTAATGTAAAACAGAGAAAAATTGTAATTGGACACTATAAAAGGAAATTTATGAAAAAAAATTTCTGCTTCTTATTCACTCATAACTTTTATTGTTTTGGTTTTAAATTTTATACTTAAGTAAGCATAAAAGTTGGAAGACACCATGAATCATAAATTGTTAAAACTCTAAATAGAAAAGGACAAACAATAACATATACAACACGAGCTAGCCACGCTCAGGAGAAACAGGGAATAAAAAAGACCACATGACAAAGAGTCCAAGGTAGGGAGAATTTCTGAAACGACCAGCCTATAAAAAGCAATGATCAATGAAATAATGCTTCAAGAGATATTCTCTACATCTTCTCTGAATTAGGATCTGGAACTGTCTCACTGTCCACCTTCTCCAGATATGGTTTTGCTGTGTCCCCACCCAAATCTTGAATTGTAATAATCCCCTTGAGTTAAAATAATCCCCAAGTGTCAAGGGTGGGGCCAGGTGGAGATAATTGAGTCATTGGGTCAGTTTCTCCCACACTACCTGGTCCCCTCCAGCTCCTCAGAAACAATCCCAGCCTCCCAGATCATGGCAAATTCTACTGTCCAGATGGTCATCAATGTAGTAGTGGGTCCTGTCTGTGCAGCCGGGGCTTTGGGGAGTGGTTCAAACCCCATGCTGAGCTGTACTGCCAGTGCCCCATTTCCTGCGAGAATCAAAGGGAGTGGCCCTCTGTCCTCAGGAGGTATGCTACCAAATGCATGGCCCAGTCCAGTAGAATGCAGGCAACTGTTCAAGCAGGTATGTTTAGCATTTTTCTTTAAGTACCTCAGGTCTCAGGCCCTTAACTCTCCTCCAGCTTCCACATGGTTCCCTCATTTTGAACATCCAGCAGCAGCTGCTGCTGCTTCTGCCACTCTACCAGTTGATTCTGCAACAATACTTTCAGCACACACAACTTACTCATGCTCCAAGCTACGGCCACAGGGTTCTGCACAAGGTTTAAGCAGTAAAGAAGAGGCCTTAAGGACTCAGAAAGCTGTTCTCATTAATCTCACTGGAGTCAGAATTTTGTGTAGCTTCAAGCAGCTCTGATATCTCAGGATGGTTTTGCCCAGAAAAGATTTGGTAAAGCCTTCCTCAGCAGAGGTACCAGCTGTCTTCTGCTTTTCAATACCAGCAGTGGCAGCAGCAACAGAAGACAGAACAGTTGAGATTCTTGCAGCAGCCAGTGGCCGCAGCAACACTAGCAACACTAACAGCTCAGTTACCTCCAAATGGTGGTCGTATAGCAAGACAGTCAAAAGGCAAAATGAAGAGAGGCACATCAACCACTCTAAAATCCGGAGTTTTGCTCTACGTTTTCTCTCTTTAAACATAAACACACACACATGCACGCACAGAGACAGAGGGGGGGGGGGGGGCTGGGCATGGTGGCTCACACATGTAATTCCAGCATTTCGGGAGGCCAAGATGGGAGGATCACTTGACCCCAGGAGTTGGAAGCCAGGCTGGGCAACATAGGGAGACCCTGACTCTACACAAAAGAAAAAAACAAAAACAAACAACTTAGCTGAGCATGGTGGCACATAACTGTGGTCCCACTACTTAAGAAACTTAGGTGGGAGGGCTGCTTGAGCCTGAGAGGTGGAGGCTGCAGGGAGCCATGATTGTACCACTGCACTCCAGCCTGGGGAACAGAGCAAGACCTTGTCTAAAAAACAGAACAAAACAAAACCCAGAAACACACACACTAGCACTGAGTCAAAGTATTTCTGAGTTTTTTCTTCATTTTTGTCTTTCTGAATTGTGTCAATATTTTACTTTGCTAGGTATACAAACATATAAAATATATTAAAAACAGAGCATTTGCATATAACTTACATATATCCTCCAGTGTACTTTAATCATCTCTAGATGACTTATAATACCTAACAAAATATAAATCATATGTTAATAGTTGTTACACTGTATTGTTTCATGAATTATAACAAGAAAAAAGACTGCACATGTTCAGTGCAAACATAATCATCCTTTTTATTAATATTTTCCATATGCAGTTGGTTGAATCTGCAATTGCAGACCCAATAGATATGGAAGGCCGACTGTAAAATAGATACACACACATATGTAGTAAACACAAATATATAAATATCCTAAAAATATAGCTATATACATTTGAATAAATATTATTTAAATTTTTACTTCTCTATTAATAATCGGTGCTGGGCACGGTGGCTCATGCCTGTAATCCCAGCATGTTGGGTGGCCAAGGTGGGCAGATCAGCTGAGGTCAGGAGTTTGGGACCAGCTTGGCCAACAAGATGAAACCCCATCGCTACTAAAAATACAAAAATTAGCCAGGCGTGGGGACTCGTGCCTGTAATCCCAGCTACTTGGGAGGCTGAGGCAAGAGAATCACTAGAACCCAGGAGGCAGAGGTTGCAATGATCCGAGATTGCACCACTACACTCCAGCCTGGGTGACACAGCGAAACTTCATATCAAAAATAAATAAATAAACAGACAAATTAAATTAAAATAAATAGGAGCCCTTTTGCTCTACCTAGAAGCTCTATATGGTGATTCTCTCTGTGTTTGCAAAACCAGAGGCATTAGGCATTTTGTTTTTCATTCTTCAGTAATTGTGGGATGATTTGGATATATGACTCAATATTATTTGCCAGACAATATCCTTCAAATGCATTATTCATGTGGTGCTTATTATTTTGCAAACATTTCATAATATACAAATGCACCTGCTGTCTGCGATTCATCTTGCTCCTCTGTTCTGTCTTAATTATTTTGTCCTCATCAGACAAGATTATAATCAAGAGCTAGAAAAGGTAAAAGTTTCTTGGCTTATAATGGACAAATGAATAAAAAATGATAAGTTTAGATGAACTGATTAAACAAATTACAACAGGGAATTATAGGGGAAGAATGAATAATTATTATATAAAATAACTTTGATTATATTTGCTAATTACACATGATTCCCACAGCTCCTAAACAATATATGTTAAGATAACAGAGTAAGTTAAGAAATTATATTATTAGATCAAGCTCTTTTCCCCCGAAAAAACTTGAATAAATTCATACATGTATATAAATGCTTTAAATATATCTTATATGTAAGTGTAATGATATATATTACTCAAAGATGTTATCTTCCTGATTTTCTGGAATTGAAGGTGACTTTAAAAAATGACCTATCAAAAATATCAGAAAGATGTGCTTGTTAAATACTCATTTTGTTGAAAATTTTGTTTTTATCATAAAGATACTTGCTATGTGAATTATCCTTGTGGATGACTGTTAATCGTCTTCCCTTTAGCATTTCCAAATATGGTGACATTTATCACTTCCTTGAGACTGTCAGAACCTTCAATGTTTGGTTCTAGAATAAGTAGCAAAATAATTACCAAGTAATTTTTAAAAACAAAATCTATCAGCATACTCTTATCCCAAACTACTTCTACTCTGACTTACGGACCTTGAAGGGGTCCTTGGAAAAATTCTCAGACTTCCTTAATAGATGATCAACCCCTAACCTAAGGTAATAGTATTATGAAGTTGGAAGCAGAATAGGTCCTGATACTAGCAAAGGTATTTATGATAAAATATTTTTATCTGTATCATTTCAAACTATGATACAATCCTTTGATTAATTAATATCCTTCCTTAAATTTTTTCTTTTTTAAAAAAGTATTTTTCCTGTTAGTTTATTCCTTTATTTATTTGTTTGTTTGTTTTTTGAGACAGGGTTTCACTTTGTCACCCAGGCTAGAGTGCAGTGGTATGATCTTGGCTCACTGCAGCCTCAACCACCCAGGCTCAAGCGATCCTCCTACTTCAGCCTGCCAAATAGCATGTGCCACCATGCTCAGCTAATTTTTTTATGTTTTTAGCAGAGATAGGGTTTCACCATGTTGGCCAGGCTGGTCTCAAACTCTTGGCCTCAAGTGATCCACTCCACCTCGGCTTCCCAAAGTGCTAGGATTACAGGTATGAGCAGATGTGCCTGGCCCCTTCCTTGCATTTCTATTATGTGTGAAATCAAGTTAAAATTATTTTATTTGGCTATAGGAAATCTTTCTTGATCTAGATTTGGCCCATCTCTCCGTTTCTCCTACTACTTCCATATTCACAAATTTAGGTCTCTGACGATCTGTAACTATTGGTGCTATCTATGTGCCATGTTCTTCCTCACTTCTTTGTGTGATGGAGACCCTCACCCGGGAACTTCTTTCACCTTCTCTGCCTGAGCACCACCCCTCTAGGGCCTAAGTGTATTTTCCTAGCATTCTTTACTACATCACAGTTCAAACTATCTTATAGGGTTATTTTTGAGAATTAAATATGGTAGTAAACACAAAGAAAATTAAGAATTGAAAACATGTATTAATAGAAATACCTTTTTCAGGCCTTTTTATTTTCTCCAACATAGATTGTATAATTTTGCACGCATTTATATGAAATTAGTACTTTTTATGTGATGAAAATTCTATCTGCAGAACAGATGGAATTTTATATGTGTGTGTATATATATAATTTTATATATGCGTGTGTATATATATATGTAAATATATATAAATCTATACAGTCATCCCTTGTTATCTGTGGGGAATTGGTTCTAGGACCTTCTGTGGACACTGAAATCGACAGATGTTCAAGTCCCTGATATAAAATGGCATAGTATTTGCCTATAACTTAAACACATCCTCCTGTATACTTTAAGTCATTTCTGGATTACTTACAATTCCTAATCCAACGTAAATTCTGTGTAAATGGTTGTTATACTGTTTTGTTTAGGAAATAATGACAAGAAAAACATCTATACATTTCCATACATATGCAAATTTTTTCCCAAATTTTTTGTTTTTTTTTTTTGAGATGGAGTCTTACTCTGTAGCCCAGGATGGAGTACAGTGACACTCTCTTGGCTCTCTGCAATCTCCACCTCCCAGGTTCAAGCAATTGTCCTGCCTCAGCCTCCTGAGTAGCTGGGATTACAGGCACCTACCACCATACTTGGCTAATTTTGTGTTTTGTATTTTTAGTAGAGATGGGATTTCACCATGTTGGACAGGCTAGTCTCAAAATCCTGGTCTCAAGTGATCCACCCACCTAGGCCTCCCAAAGTGTTGGGATTGCAGGCGTGAGCCACCACGCTGGGTTCCAAATACTTTCAATCTGTGGTTGATTGAATCCATGGATGCAAAACCCATAAAGGCAGTGAGCCAACTGTACTTTTATCAATGTTTAAATAGAATTTATTTTTTAAGTAGAAGTTAAAATAATACATATGTGTTTAAGAAGTAATTAAATTAAATATAACTTTTTTGTTTTCTTGGCTTTAAACTAAAAAAAAAAAAAAAAGAAAATTAGTAACATGTCATTCAGATAAACTATATCACAAAAGTTTTCTTCTGCAAATATCCAGGGCCGAACTGAGAAACAAGAGGAAGACAAATCACTAAGATATTTTTTTTTTCCCCAAATCACCCTGGATTTGGTTTGGATCTTTTTCCTCACCCAAATCTCGTGTCACATTATAATACCCAAAGTTGGAGGTGGGGCCTGGTGAGAGGTGATTGGATCATGGGGTTGGTCTTTCATGAATGGGTTAGCACCATCCCCTTGATGCTGTTCTAGTGACAGAGTTCTCACAAGATCTGGTCATTTAAAAGTGGGCGGCACCTCTCCTGCTTGCTCCTGCTTTGGCCATGTGAGATTTGCCTGCTTCCCCTTCACCTTCTGCCATAATTGTAAGTTTTCTGAGGTCTCCTGAAATGCAGAGGTTACTATGCTTCCTGTCCAGCCTGCAGAACCGTGAGCCAATTAAACCCATTTTCTTTATAAATGACTCAGTCTCAGGCCTTTCTTTATAGCTATGTGAAAACGGATTAATACAACTCCATTTCTTCTGCATTTGTATTTTTTCTAAATTTTGAATTCTGGGCATATACAAATCTATGCAAATAAGAAAGCATTCTCCATTCTCTGTTTATTCGTTAATATATCAAGTGATAATACTTTGATGGCTTCTCATCAGATTGAGGTGCTATGTCTGAGATCATGGTACTTAAAAATAGATAGGATGGGGGATATGAGGAATTGTTCAATGGGTATAGAATTTTTAAAACTAAAGGTAAAGTTCTAAAGATGTGTTGCGAAATAACGTGAATGTACTTGACACTACTGAAACTTTATACTTCAAAAGTTAAGATAGCAAATTTTATGTTACTTTTTTTTTTTTACTAGGATTAAAAGCTAAAAACAACAACAATGAAATAGATGTGGCATACAAAATACTTCATTTGCAGGGGCCTTAGGGGAACCTCGGTCACCTATTTACTCACAGCCTGGCGGTTAAGAACACACTCTCTGGAGTCAAACTATCCAATTTCAAAACCTGGCTCTTCCATATACTATGGGTATGCCACTTAACCTTTCTGTGCCTCAGTTTTCTCATCTGCAAAATGAAGAAATTTCATAGAACTTTTTACACGCAGTTGTTAAAATGCTTAAGAAAGGTAGTGCTTGTAAGCGGCTTAGACATTCCATAAAATAAATATTCCAATATAACTGCAATGGAGGGGTTAATTTAAACAAAATTAAAGGCTATGTTTTAGATGAGGTAGCACAATATATTCTATCTGGCCAACATGAAATCACTCTGATAAGCAACAGGGAATACCTGGAAGTGATGCAAATTCTCTAATGCAAATGAAAGAGGTCTACATTATCATTGGGTAATGATGGGTCATCAGTTTTCTGATGCTGTGGTCACAGCAAAGAAATGGTGGTTTCTAATTAGAGTCTCAAATCAAACATCCCTACAGACCCTCAGAATTGCGAATCAAGTTGTTCCACACATGCTGCACTCCACATAGCCTTCTTCAAAATAGATCATTGCAGTAATTTATGTATTTAATAATGACTGATGGTTCCCCCAAGCAAAGAAGGCCAATGAGCACACAGTGTATCTTGTGAGTGGTAGGGAGCTGTGGATACAGTTGCAGGCACTAACCAAAACCAGCAGTACCCAGGACCTCACTTAGAGTGTTTTACAGTAACTATGAAGGTGTTGCCATACTTTGCATTAACTCATTTATTCGCAAACATTTATTGAGCACCTGTTACAGGACACACTGTGTCAAAGTCCTGAAGATACAGCAGCAAATGAGACATAACGTTTTTCAAACGCTTTAAAAGCTTTCAAATGCTTATAATCTAGCACATTAAGAAGAAAGAAATTTTAACGAAGTAGAGAAACCCTAGCTTGGCTTTCAAATCAAATTGTATTTATCAAGCACAACTGATGCATTAACCTTTTTAATTTTTGTACCATATTTCAAGACTGTATGGCATCTGATAATTTTTTAGAAACATTGCAATTTAGAATTTAAAATGGAAATAACAGACCTCCAGATGTAGTGTTGACATAATATCACTTTTTTATCACTTGCCCTCATTTCAGCTTAATAAGCTCTCCTGGCTCCCATCCTTCAATGTTTAATCCAAAGCAATTAAACTGATATGCAAATGTCATCTCCACTGCTTTAAGAGTGACACTTAACACACAATTTCATTATAATAGGCAACTGCAATGTTTGTAGAATGATCAGCTCATTTTTATTTTTGAAATATATGGCTTTCTTCCAAAGTATGCATGTAAATAAATTTTATTTGATAAGTGCCATTTGGATACTTGTCTTGTGTACTGACCACATAGGCCATACTGTATGATATTCTATTTAAAAGACTGTTATTTTTTTGCTCAGTCTTTACAAAAATGAATATTTTAGCTAATGAATTATATTAGTACAAGGTACAATATAAGCAGAAAATGAACAAACTCGTGTGTGTGTGTGCGGGCACGCGTGTGTGTTTAACGTAGTTTTTAGGAGGCACTTCTCAGTTAAAAAAAAAAAAATCAAAAGATTGTAGTAGAAATGCCATATGTAATTTTTGGAAATAAATGCAATTAGTTTAGCTTATGTGATAGGTTCGTTGTGTTAATGACTTCATCCATGCCTGTATCTGCACATTTTGCCTAAGCAACCTTTACTCTGGGTACGGGTAAAGTACCCTTAACTCTGGGTAAGTGACCTGTTCGAGCCAATGGGAAGTCATAAAGCAGAGGCTTAAATCAATACTTATACATTTCTTCCATTTTTGGGTACCCCTCTCCTATTGACATGCTAAGGAAGATGAAAATCTCACAGAGCTAGATTCTATACTCTCCAGTCATTCCATCTGTAGCCATCCTGCATCAATCAGCACTAGCTGACCTTCAGGGAGGATGTAAGCTGTGGTTAGCTAGGTTTCAGATACAATATACTTTTTCAGCTCAGAGGCATTTTTTATTTATCGTAAGCTGGGAAAAATACATTCTGTGGAATGGTATATATCGCTAGCTTAAAATTAGATTGATTTTTCATTAATCATTATTTACATATATCCAATAGCACCCTTAAAAGCTTAGGAACTTTAAAAAGATACTCTTTCAAGAAGAAAGATGTATCAGAATTTGAGCATTTCTTCAATGAGTAAATACCTTTTAATGAAAAGATGAAAAATCATTTGATGCACAAATTAATAATGAATGTATAATAATTCTACATATTCACTAAATAAATATTTATTGAGAAACTGCTATGTGCTAGTTATTGTCTAAAGTACTGGGATTGAAACAACATATACAATTTTGGACTTCGATTTAGTGCTTTACTTGGTAAACTCAAATTTCAAAATCCTTGATTCAACCACAAAGTCTAAACATAACAGAAGAATCAGCATTACAAAATTTTTGACCAAAATAACAAGTGAAAACTATTAAATGTGTAGTATTTATGTAAAAAAGGAAACTAAAATATAAAAGAGTGAAATGTTTGAGTTATAACCAATCTGGGTTTAATTTTATTTTAACTCTGACTCCTACAATTACTTCCTAACGACTCCACTACATATGTAACCTAATGGTCAAAAATCATTCGAACGAATCTAAAAATCTGCAGGTTTATCATAATCCTAAGACACACAGTTAACCAGTTTATGAAACCCTTAATCATGGAAACTCTTATGTCCTGTTGGGAGTTCTTACAGGTTTAGTGTATGGCTGCTAAGATGAAGCAGACTGAGTTTAAATCCAAGCTCCACCATTTATTAGCTGCCTGACTTTGGGTCGGATATTTAAACACGTTAAGTCCCAGTTTGCTCATTCATAGAGTTACACCTCAATAAAATTATGAGAATGAAATACAATAATTAAACTGTTTATCACAATGCCTAGGACATAATAGGCATATAAAAATTAGCTCAAGAGAAAAAAAGAATGAGACAAAGTTGACCAAAATAAAGGGTAAGACGGCTCCTGGCATGTCAAGAGAATTGGTAAGCCCTCCACACCCCATATATGGAGATGAGAATAGCATCTGGAGTCCCATAGACCTGGGTTGGAATACTTGAGAGATCTTTGTAGAAAGGGAATGGTAATAACATGGTCACCTATTAATATTCAGAAGGACTTAGTAACCAAGGGGTTACAAAGTACCTGCCACCATCACCTTCAGTCAGAAGGTACACAGGCATGAGACTGAATCCCTGTGGGGCAAAAAGCTGAAGTATGCACGTTACTGCTATTCTCTAACTAGTTTCATAGCTTACGCAATGAGGATAGGCTGCATTGATGAGAAGCCTTTAAATCATAGAAAGAGATCTTGAATAGTTGAGCAGGATCCTATGAAGAGCATCTGAGAAATTTAACTAGTTAAAGAAGGGAGGATAGATATATATCATTGGAGTAAACCATTATTAGTGAATGATGGAGGAAACAGAGACACACAAAAAAACAAGTAAATAACACATTTCAGAGGAGGAATCAAATGGAGATGTCTAATTGTAAAGAGCCTTCATATTAAGATATCTGGCAGATGATCTTAGTATGAGTTGACAGGACAAATAGTACATGACAGGCTTTTGAAATTACTCTCACAAGTGGTTAGAAATCACTCAGAGTGATGGACTGATAGTACTTTGAAGTCACTGAGCTATAATCATTGTTTTATTTTATTTTCTATTGTATTTTTGGGAAGGGTGATGGTGGTTAGCGTAGCCACAAAGGGACTGAGTATTAGTGAAAGGCCCTAAATAGATAAACTATGAGTGACTTTATGATTGACTTCTCTGTAGTGGCTAAAATAATGAAAGTCAGGAACTTGTTCTAAAAACATCAAATATATTGATAAGTTGAAGGGGAAAATATCTGAATGAACATATGTTATTTATGCTTAGCCTATCATAGTATATAAACCACATTTTGCTAAAATAAACTTTTTGAGTGTGTTTGCCTAATTAGACTGAAGGTTTTTGATATATATTACATTTTTTTTCTTGAGATGGAATCTCACTCTGTTGCCCAAGCTGGAGTGCAGTGATGCGTGATCTCGGCTCACTGCAACCTCCGCCTTCCAGGCTCAAGCGATCCTCCTACCTCAGTCTCCCAAGTGGCTGGGATTATAGGTATGCACCACCATGCCTAGCCAATTTTTGTATTTTTAGTGTGTGGGGGGAGGTTTCCAACATCTTGGCCAGGCTGGTCTCAAACTCCGGACCTCAAGTGATCTGCCCACCTTGGTCTCCCAAGGTGCTGGGATTACAGGCATGACCCACCACACCTGGCCTGATGTACATTACAAAATTGCGAAAAAAGTAGATCTTAAATGTTCTCACCATGAAAAAATGGTAAGTAGCAGAGTTGATGGATATGTTTATTAGCTTGATTTAATCGTGCCATAATGTGTACATATATTAAGACATCATATTGTACCCCATATCTACATACAATTATTTGTCAATTTTAAATAATACATATAAAATAACACATAAGTATTTATGTTCGTACTTTTTGGTAAGTACCCAATTAATATTTAGGTACTGAAGTAAAATATATTTTATATAATTTTACATAATTATATGTTTATATAATTTTACAATAATTTCACTATTATTTCTGTGAATTTGTTACTGTGTGTATGTGTGAGAGAGAGAGAGACAGAGAGAGAGACGGAGACAGAGATTGAGACAGAGACACAGGTACAGACACAGACAGTGAAATCGTGTTGCCTACGATTTATTCTTTTACTTACTGGGGCTCAAAAAGTGATACCCCAAAGAACAGTGGTTTGGCATGCTGATTGCTTTAAACCAAAGGAGACTGCAAGGCTTCAGAAGCAGCCTCAGAAGCAAAGTCTCTCTCTGACCTTCTCCTGCCGTCCTGTCTTCTCTCTCTCTTTCTCTCTCTGTTACAAAAAACAGAATCCTTCTTCAAGGTGAGTCATAGAAACTAGAACCCCTCTTACCCAAAGCAAGCCATAAAACCCAGAAAGCTCACCCTCTCCTCCTTTTTACCTTGAACACTCTCATTTCAGAGGGGTCCTGCCCCATACGTGAGAAGAAGGAATGCTACACACAGAGGTCAGAAAGAATCTGAACAGACAGGCCTTGCTTGGTTTCCCTCCACGGTCTGTTACCACTAGATCATATCCTTCGGTTCAATCATATTTCTTCACAGCTATTCACTCTTCATCAACCGTTAAGCACAAAACTGTATCATTTTCCCTAGGTTTGGGGGTTTTCATTTCTGAAGTCCCTGGTGTCACATAAAATTTCAATTAAATAAATGTGTTAGGCTTTTCTCTTGTTAATCTGTCTTTTGTTACAGGAATGTCAGCCAAGACCTTTATGACATCGAAGAAAAGTGTCATGTCTTTCCCCCTACAAAATGAATACATTATTTTCCAGTTGCTTAGCAGCCCTACATTTTCAGGTACATTTAATAAATGTTAGGTCAATCGTTGATAAAACAGACTTAGAATTGTTGTAATTGACATTTCTGCTATTATGGGGCTGTTCATTTGGAGGAAGTACTGAATCTTTATCTCAATTGTATGATTTGAAAAAGAAAATAGTGGAAATATATGTCATTGGTCTTCATAATCTTTTTTTGTTTGTTTTTAAAATAAGTGCAAAATCAAAACTAATTAATTCCAAAGCCTAGTTATACTTTTACATTTAGTCGGCATGTAAGCTATTCCACTCATATAACTTACAGAAAAGTGAAATATGGCATTAAAAGTGTTCTAAGTAAAAACAGGATTTTGTCATTTACTAATTGAAGAGTATTTTTAAATTCCATGTGCAACCTGAACATTGTTTGGACAATAATTATGACAGAAAATATTCTTTGACCATGAAAATAATTTGCCATGAACAACTCAGAAATAAAATATAAGATAAATTATCACCAATTCTAAATCCTAGCAGTATTAATAAAACATCTGAAAGAATTTTTCTAAGGAAACAAGCTTACTGTTTAACAATACATACACCATAACTAGTAAATTATCATGTAGTAAAGGTTTTCTTGAGACTGCTTTGGTGGATGAATAATAATAAAGGTTTATCAGCAGAGTACTAGTGACTAGAATACTCTTGAAAACCTCATGTTTAAAATAGTTTAAACATTTCTGTCTGGTGAAAACTAGAATACTACTCATTGCCAAATATTGATGGAAATAAGCAATTGTGGGAATATTCAAGCATGTTTAGTGGGAGTGCAGACTGGTAGAAAATTCTAGAAAGCACAGAAATATATATATACCTATAACACAGACATTCCACTCCCACATGTATATCTCAGAGAAATTCTCAGAGATCTATAAGGGGACACAGGAGAGGATGTTCATTGCAGCATTATTTGTGGTGGTGTAGATTTAGAGGCAACTAGTTATCCATAATGGGAGAGGGAATAGAGTGAAATATAGATGCCCACTATGGAGAACTATGAAGCATTTAGAAATTGGAGTGTGTGTGTGTGTGTTTTGCACACACACTCACATATGTGTAGTATATATGCATAAAATATATGTGTGTATGTATATATACATACATTTAAGTAATATAAATGGATCTTTAAAACATAGTACTTAGCAAAGATGTAGAAAACAGTATATGACATATAACCTAATTTACACAAAATGATACACACAGAAACCAACAACACAAATTTTACAAAAACACATGCAAATAAAAAGATAGATATTGAGTACATTAAAATGATTGCCTTAGTGGGAAAATAAAGGGGTTAGTGTCATAGGTATAAGGGCATATACGCATACACACATATGTACACACATACATATGCATATATAATGAAGAAACAGGGCTAGCCTGGGCCAATGATAAGGAACTGAAAATCAGAAAAAATATGAATGAACAAATGAATTAATACATGAATACATATATACATAAAATAAACAACCATCTCAAACAAATTGTACCCAAAATGAAATTTCAAAACACGTAATGATTTCAAAAATAATTTAAGATGAGCTTGCCGGGCGCGGTGGCTCAAGCCTGTAATCCCAGCACTTTGGGAGGCCGAGGCGGGTGGATCACGAGGTCGAGAGATCGAGACCATCCTGGTCAACGTGGTGAAACCCCGTCTCTACTAAAAATACAAAAAATTAGCTGGGCATGGTGGCGTGTGCCTGTAATCCCAGCTCCTCAGGAGGCTGAGGCCGGAGAACTGCCTGAACCCAGGAGGCGGAGGTTGCGGTGAGCCGAGATCGCGCCATTGCACTCCAGCCTGGGTAACAAGAGCGAAACTCCGTCTCAAAAAAAAAAAAAAAAAAAGATGAGCTCAGGACAAAATTTTAATCATTAGGTACAAACTATATCTCTTTAAACTCCTTTGGAGGTAGTTTTCCCTTATATCTGAAAATATTCTGATTCTGAGTAATTCTGAAATTTTTCTTAACAAAAAATGATTTTTTACTCTTAATGAGCAAAATAGTCTTCAAAGGCCTTATCAATAATGTTTCAACTTCTGTAAATATTTAAAAATATGACTATAGACTTTTTAGAAATTCAAGAGATGTACTACACTGAATATTCTCTTTTAATATGGAAATTATTTATATCTCAAGATATGGTCTTTTATGGCTCCATGTCATACTTTCTCACCTACATCCAGTATCTAACATGAAAAACTCAAAAATAATTCTCAAAAATTAGCATAACAGTTTATCTCATGCTCATTTTTACTTTAATCATCACACCTGAATTTACAAACAACATAATTCTGACACCCAAGAAAAAAGGAATGATTACTGTTTGGGGGTTACATCTTTATGCCACAAATATTTCTTGGTTGTAACCAGTGGCGCACATGAGAAAGAAAAGTATCTTCAGAAAAATATTTCTGATAAAGCTAAATAAACTGTTGGGACACAGACTGGCATTTGCAGTGATATAGTCTACTTGCTACGTCTTTCCTAGAATTTTTCACACAATGTGCCCATACTTTGGGTTATTTCTATGGTATCTGATATTAAGATTGTAGGAGATGAGAATATCCTATCTCAATATATGACTGTAGGAGACCAAAATATGCCTCTTCAACGTAAAGATTATTTTGAACTAATCATTTTGAGAAATAGTAGATACAGGTGAAGCTCTGAAAACAAAGTACAAGTTACCCTTTTGTAAGGTAAATTCACATTTATAAAGGAGTGTGACTTTCTCTCTGTGCCAGGAAGACTGGAGCCTTCTTAAGGAAGAAGGAAATGGCTTAAATCTGCATAAAAAACCTTACTCTTGTTTACTGTACTTTTCCTGGTCACCCCCATAAGTGGTCTTCCCCGTACCCTTCTTTATTTGTTTTTAGGTGAAGATGGTATTTAAGACTGATTTCTAAGCCATCTCTTTGAGATTTACTAATTTCCTTGGGTGTCGCCAATGTATATATTAGATACACATGTTAGTAAGCTTCTGTTTGTTTTTCGCTTGTTAATTTGTCTTTTTTCACAGGGGCTACAGCCAATAATGTGGGAGGGTAGGAAGAATATTATTTCCTTTCACTTTTCTCTTCCCTGCAGGATATATTAACAAATAATCCTGGACTTACGATGGGTTGACTTGTGATGTTTCAACTTCAGGATGGGGCAAAACAATACACATTCAGTAGAAATAGTACTCTGAATTTTGGATTTTGATCTTTTCCTGGGCTAGTGATATTTGGTGTGATATTCTGTCAGAATGCTGAACAGCAGAAGTGAGCCATAGTTCCCAGTCACCCACACCATCACAATCACAAGGATAAACAATGGATAGTGTACTCTACAGTGTACAAGATTCAATGAATTACATGAGATCATAAAGTAGGTTCTATGTCAAATGATTTTGCTCAGATGTAGGTTAATATAAGTGTGCTGAACATGTTTAAGATAGCCTACACTAAGCTATGAGGAGCAGAGGAGAATCTGTATTATCAAATACAACTAAGTGTTGTATAGCAATGGTTTTCTAAATTTCAAGCTTCGCACCAGTTTAAAAGTAGTCATCGTCATCATCATCATCATCATCATCATCATCATCATCATCATCTTCCTATGTTTATCTTTCACATAAGTGTAACATTGTAGAAAATTAGTGGAGCGGAGCTTAGAAGTCTTGAGATAAAGCACCACCTGTATCAGTATACCGGAAGCTTTGACAAGTCACTTCACTTCTCTGAGCTTCCTTGTCCTCATGACAATATTTGACAAAATCATAGGCTTGATATGAAGATAACAATTAAAATGCACATCAAAATAAATATAGGTAAACCTTGATAAACAATAAAGTTAGTTGCTTATTTTTTATGTCCCAATTTTGCCAGTAAAATGGCAATAGAAATTAGAACTTCATAGGTTTTCTGAGGATTCAGTGGGAAACTATATGCAAAACACTTACCATAGTGCCCAGGAAAGAGGAGGACCTCAATAATGAATTGTGGCTAAGCAAACTTAATAAAAAAGAAAAACTGGAAAAACCTAGAAAATGAGAGATGGAGAACTATATATATTTTAAACATATTATAATCCAGAAATTTTTCAAGTGTTTCATCCTCTTTCATTTGTGGTACATTAACATGTTCCAAATGAGAAAGAATATTAGAGGGAAAATCTGATGTAAAAATAACATGATAACATTTATACTTTATTTGATTTTTCCCTAATGTCTCCAGAAGAAAAGAAATCATACAGTTACAAAGGGTATTCATTTAGGAAAGGAGGAAGTCAAACTGTCTCTATTTGCAGACCATATGATTGTGTATTTAGAAGACCCCACCATCTCAGCACAAAATCTCCTTAAACTGATAAGAAACTTCAGCAAAGTCTCAGAATACAAAATGAATGTGCAGAAATCACACCTAAGCATTCCTATACACCAATAACAGACTAACAGAGAGCCAAATCAAGAGCGAACTCCCATTCACAGTTGCTACAAAGAGAATAAAATACCTAGGGATACAACTAACAAAGCATGTAAAGGACCTCTTCAAGGAAAATTACAAACCACTGCTCAAGGAGATAAGAGAGGACACAAACAGACAGAAAAACATTCCATGCTCATGGTTTGGAAGAATCAGTATCATGAAAATGGCCATACTGCCCAAAATAATTTATAGATTCAGTGCTATCCCCATTAAGCTACCAATGACCTTCTTCACAGAACTGGGAAAAACCACCTTCAACTTCATATGGAACCAAAAGAGAGTCTTCATAGCCAAGACAATCCTAAGCAAAAAGAACAAAGCTAGAGGCATCACACTACCTGACTTCAAACTATCCTACAAGGCTACAGTAATCAAAACAGCATGGTGCTAGTACCAAAACAGAGATATAGACCAATGAAACAGAACAGAGGCCTCAGAGGCAACACCACACATCTACAACCATCTGATCTTTGAAAAACCCGACAAAAACAAGCAGTGGGGAAAGGACTCCCTGTTTAATAAATGGGGTTGGGAAAACTGGCTACCCATGTGCAGAAAATAGAAACTGGACATCTTCCTGACACCTTACACTAAAATTAACTCCAGATGAATTAAAGCCTTAAACATAAGACCTAACACCATAAAAACCCTAGAAGAAAATCTAGGCAAAACCATTCAGGACACAGGCATAGGCAAGGACTTCATGACTAAAACACCAAAAGCATTGGCACAAAAGCCAAAATAGACAAATGGGATCTAATTAACCTCCAGAGCTTCTATACAGCAAAAGAAACAATCATTAGAGTGAACAAGCAACCAACAGACTGGGAAAAAAAATTTGCAATCTTCCCATCTGACAAAGGGCTAACATTCAGAATCTACAAAGAACTAAAACAGATTTATAAGAAAAAAAAAAAAAACCCCATTCGAAAGTGAGTGAAGGATATGAACAGACACTTTTCAAAAGAAGACATACATGAGGCCAACAAACATATGAAAAAACGCTCATCATCGCTGGTCATTAGAGAAATGCAAATCAAAACCACATTGAGATACCATCTCACACCAGTTAGAATGGCGATTTAAATATCTGGAGACAACAGATGTTGGAGAGGATGTGGAGAAATAGGAATGCTTTTACATTGTTGGGGGAAGTGTACATTAGTCCAACCATTATGGAAGACAGTGTGGCAATTCCTCTAAGACCTAGAAAGAGAAATTCCATTTGACCCAGCAATCTCATTACTGGCTATATATCCAAAGGGTTATAAATTGTTCTGTTATAAAGACACACGTACACATATGTTCATTGTGGCACTGTTTACAATAGCAAAGACCTGGAACCAACAAAATGCCCATTGATGATGGACTGGACAAGGAAAATGTGGCACATATACACCATGGAATACTATGCAGCCATAAAAAATGATAAGTTCATGTCCTCTGTAGGGACATGGATAAATCTGGAAACCATCATTCTCAGCAAACTGACACAAGAACAGAAAATCAAACACCACATGTTCTCACTCATAGGTGAGTGTTGAACAGTGAGAACACATGGACACAGGGAGGGGATCATCGCATACTGAAGTCTGTTGGGGAGTTAGGGGAGGGACAGTGGGGGGTGGGAAGGTTGGTGAAGGATAACATGGGGAGAAATGCCAGATATGGGTGACAGGGGATGGAGGCAGCAAACCACATTGCCATGTATGTACCTATGCAACAATCCTGCATGATCTGCCCATGTGCCCCAGAACCTAAAGTACAATTAAAAAAGAAATAAAAAAATTTCAGTAGTCTCATATCATTCATTTCCTGTTTCTCTATTGTTGGTAAGTATTAGTTTGATGATAAAATGTACCAAGGGCATTCTTTTGAGGTCAAATGATCCTTTGTTATAGATAATATCTGCTAATTCATTTTAAGAAAAGGGAAAACTATGAATCAGCCCTGATTTATATGGTTTATAGTAAATGTTCATTAATTGATCTTTTAAAAATCTGAATACATGATCAAATTTCCAAAGATTAATAGGTGTTACTTTTCCTCCAGTTCTTTCATCATTCCTTCCTGTCTTAACTGCCTTAATCAGCCTATTTCCCATAACCTCTTCTTGACTTCACGTAATTATCTGACAGCCTAAGTGGTCTCGCCAATAATCTCAATAACACTCTCTTTACACCAATGAGTTTCTTGCTTAACACCTTTTATTTTACCCAATTTGCCTTCTTTCTTCTAAGACATGCATTCATTCCCAGATCACACAATCATATAATCTGGTGGTAAAGATTATTTTTTATAAATTTCCTATTACACTCATGAGAGTTAACTGTTTCAAGGCGTTGAGGGATAAGTTATACAAAGAAGAAAAGAAAAAGAAGGATAAGTTATACAAAGGAGAAAAGGATAAGTTATGCAAAGGAGAAAAGATAAGTTATACAAAGTGGAGTTTAAAAATAAAGCCGCCAGGAGCAAGTAAGAAGGGTCAGAGAATGAGAATTATGCCAAGAAATTTGAAATGTTAAATATAAAATCTGGTTGAGAAAACTCTTAAGTAAGAAATAACAGGGAAGTTCTATTCCTAATAATACGGAAAGCAAGGTTAATTGCAGCAACCTTCCCACTGAAAGTAAGGAAAAACACTGGGTTATATTTTGTCAAAATTATCAAAAAGTTCCCAAGACAGGAATTCCTATGCCAAAAATCTAAGTAAAATCAGAGCTCAAAGTGTTAAGTGGCCCATGAAACACATTTTTCCATTCCAGTAGTCTGAGTCTAGGTTTAATGGTAGCCAGAGGCTAAAGAGATGGGGATGGGGGGGGTTTGTTCAATCTCAAATTGGAGAGACCTTTTACTCAGGAAAGCTAAGGGCTACATCCTCAGGAAAAATAATGAAACATAACTAAACTTGACCCTCCTCACTCCTTATACATCCTAAAGATAGATTTACAGCACAAATTCTTATTACTTGGGTAGTCCCCAAAACCTCAAGCTATGAATTTCATTTAATTTATAGTGATCCCCGAGTGGTTATACCTTAGGCACCTGCCAAGGCTAATGGAAATCCTCTCTACAAGAATTCCCTTCAACCTAGGCCTCAGAGAATCCCCACAAATAATATTCCAAGGAAACTGATCAGCTCATTGAAATAGAAACCAAGCAAAACAGCTAAACACAAAAAGAAATGCAGTACCTAGAGCAAGAATCCTATGAAAGAGCAGAGAGCGGCTCTTGCTCTCTGTGGGGAAACTCTGGATATCGGAGTTATCAGCAAGCAATTTTAAAACAAGCAGGTTAAAGAAATAAAAGATAAGCATAAAGCTTATGCAGATATTTCTCTGTCTGTCTACAAAGATTACCTGATTTGAACAAAATCATTTGAACTTCCGGAAATAAAAAATATAAATAATATCAAAACTTCAAGGGACAGATTTAATGGAACAATAAAAACAGCTGATGAGAATAAATAGTAGGGAGGGGGTTAGTCATTAAAGTAAGGAGTTCCCACTATCTTCCCAGCATCCATCTCTACTCACGGTGAGCTATGACAAATGGGTAATGGAATACTATTTGTAAAAAGGGATGGATTTTGAAGGTTACAAATCATGAGGGTAGGTCAGCATGTATAAAAGAACAAAAGTTAAGAACACGAAGCCCATGGATTTCTAGACTGCATCCTTGGCCTTTATTGACCTTCAAAATGAATAAGTATTGCTGCTTATGTAAGGAATGAAAAGAATGTATGGCAAATAAAAATCCACTCTTAAAAAAACAACAGAAGGTTTATCATATACAGTAGATCAGGCATCCCCAATCTACGGCCCGTGGGCCGCATGCGGCCCCCTGAGGCCATTTATCCGGCCCCCACCCCCCACTTCAGGAAGGGGCACCTCTTTCATTGGTGGTCAGTGAGAGGAGCACAGTATGTGGCGGCCCTCCAGCGGTCTGAGGGACAGTGAACTGGCCCCCTGTGTAAAAAGTTTGGGGACGCCTGCATTAGATACTTCTTCGCAAGTATTCATTATACCATTAAAAACCAATTTCATATTGAAGGAAAAACTTTAAGTTATATTTTTATACTGTAGTCAGACATTCATAGAAAAATAACCACTTATTATCTACTAAACAAAGTACTATATGTCTTCTTCACATCGTCTCCTCAAACCCTCACAATATTCTAGGAAGAAGGCATTAATAGCCTCATATAACACTTAAGGAAATAGATTCAGGGAGGATACATAAACTAAATGTAGACCAGGATTTGATGCTAGATGTTTTGAATCAAAAGTCTAAGTTTTCAACACATAAGACAGTGTTATTTTATATCAATAAATTCAGAATAAACAAAGTGTCATCTTATTTTTAAAAGCACTTTTAACATCTATCATTTCAATAGTTTCCCCCAAATTCCTTATCAGACCTTTGACAACTTAGTGTCAAACTGGAAAAATACTGTTATGTCAAGCACACTATCCTAAATATAAGTTTCTTAACATTCCACATCATGAACAATGTCTTAGCGAAAGGTTAAAAAAAAAGGTAACCTGATAAACATGATCAATTTGATATGTAAACGATCACGGAGATTAGAGTAAGGTCAACCACAGTAAGCCCTCACTTAATGTCATCTATAGGTTCTTGGAAACTGCGACTTTAGGTTCAACAACGTCATACACAATCAATTTTCTCACATGCGAATTGATATAAACAAGATTTAAGTTCTTGTGGCATATTTCTGCTCACAAAATATCACCAAAATTCTAAGTAAAGACCAACACACTTCTAATATTATACACTGAAAAATACATGCACCATACATCATTTAAGAAAGATTCATAAAACAAGTGGATCATGATTTACTTGCTTATTCCAATTCTGGGTCACAAGTGCTTGGAGCCTAACCTAGCAGCTCAGGGGCCATGTAAAAATCTATTGTGACCAGGGTGCCAGCCACACACACAGACACACTCACTCAGACTGAAACCATTTAGACACACCAATGAACTGAATGTACAAAGATCTTAGATGTGGGAGGAAACCAGAGTACCCAGAGAAAACTCATTCAGACATTCAGAGGAAGCGTAAATTCCACACAGACAGTGGTCCTGGCTAGGGACTGATTATTTTTCTCATCAGTGTTATAATGAAACAGCATTGAACAAACTGATGTTATCTGAGGACCTGAGGTATAGTAAGGTGAAACACAATAGCAATGAAGGGTGAACATCCACTTGGTTACATAGCCAGCTGCAGATGATTAACAGGCATCAGTGGCAGTGTCTATGAGCCAGGTGGAGTGTGTATCCAAACTGATTTTTGCATATATATATATATATATAAATCACAGTATGTACATCAAGGGAAGAGCTGGCCTGGTTCTTCTCCATGCTAGACCAAAGACAGTGACATGACTACAAACTGTCACGTAAACTATTTTTGCAACTAGAGATGTTTAGCCTATAAAAGAATAAAGGAGCACTGGAAGTGGGAGTGGTGTCAGAGATGGACATGGGCCCTCAGACATCTATCTATGGTGAAACCCTATTGATTTCTGTCAAGGATTTTTACTTCAATTTTCCATGTTAGATTAATTGAGCCTAAAACCTATGCAAGTTGTTTTTAGTTTTCTATGAATTTATATTTATCTGGGAAAACTCTAGCAGGGAGCATAGCAAAAGAGGGCCTAAAGATATGATATTGCCTCTGAGCACCATTTACTCTCCCTGCATTACTGGAAGAGGAAGCTAAAGAGGGACTTTATAGCTTTCTTAAAACATCAGAAGACCTTTTGTGAGATAGAAGTGCAAATGCTCTACAGTAGGGTCCCAAGATGTAGAACTAGGTTCAAACGGAAAGAATTTGAGAGAAATCAAAATAAAGAAGAAATTTCAAACTAAATGGTGCGAACAGAAATGCCTGCCTCAGGATGTCATACACTTGCTGGGGCTCAGAAAACAATGTCTCAAAATGAAAGTCTCAAAAACAGCTTCAGAAGCAAAAGTTTTTCTTTGACCTCCTCCTGCCCTCCTGTCTCCCGATCCCATTCTCCACAGAGGCTGGCCATAGAAACTAGAATCCCTCTTCCCCAAGGCAGGTCGTAGAAGCCAGAAGCCCTTTCGTCCCAAAGCCAGCCATAAACCTAAAAATATTACTCTTCCTCTCTGCCCTGTGTGTGTAAAAACTGCCCATAAAGAAATGATCTGACTTACCTTGTTTGACTATAGGTCATAACAACTCCCTTCCAGAGAGGGTCGTGGCCCATAGCCACAAGGAAAGAATACATGCACAGAGAGGCCAAGAAGAATCTAGATAGATCGGCCTTGCTGAGTTTCCCACTCAGCCTATCAGCATTAGATCATATCATTTTTGTCCAATCATATTTCTACATGGCTGTCCATACTTTGTTGAATCTAAGCAGAAAAACGGACAATTTCACCTGTGTCTTTGGGTTTTCATTCTGAAGGCTCCCGTATATACATGTTAAATAATTTTGTATGTCATTTCTCCTACTAATTAATTTGCGTCATGTCAGTGATTTTCAGCTAACCTTCAGGGGGCCACTGGTTTGGCCTTCGTAGACTCAAAGTTCAAATCAGGATAGAAAACCATTTGGCAGATACAAGGAAATGGCTCGAACTCAAGTAAGATGAGTCCATAGGACAAAATGAGCCACAAAGTCTCCCCTCTCTTATTTTGAGATGATTTTAGACTAGAACACCCAAATATCTTTCTGTCTCCCTCAGAATGTCCAACCTCATTTTCAAATACTTGTTTGAAACAGTTACCCTCCAAATTCTTCCAGCATCTTAAATCCATTCAGTTAAAGACAAGAATACATCATCTGTCTAATTTCCTGTTTTTATTCTGATACCACATTATTCTAGTCATCCAAGCAGGAAAGCAGTCATTATGCGCCCCTCCCGCCCCTCCTCAATCAGTCGCTAAATCAAGTGGATTCTTCTTTAACACGGTGTCTCTCATAACCAGCCCCTCTTTTCTAGTTCATTCTTATTATCTTGGTCAAAGCCTTCACTATTTGTCACTTAGGTCACTTGCTAACAAGCTGTTCACTGTTATCCTCCTTTCTGATCTCACCTCCATTCTGTTTATCTAATATATGACAGAGGAACCAATTTTTCTTAAAAGTGAGCTTGGTGAGACATTTTCATCTTCAAAAATCATTACCTCCCACAGAATTAAGCACAATCTCCTTACACCCAGATATGATCTAAAAGCTGCATTGAATTTTTCTGTTTTCTCTCACTACAATCATAGGAACAACATCCTCTATTTCTGCCAAGCTCTTTTATTTTAAAGGTTTGGATTTTCTCTCTCTCTATCTTAGGTAACATTACACCCTTACCTGGGGCGTCCCATCTCATTTTCACCTTTATGGTCAAAGTTCATTTCAAATACTACCTGCTTACTCTAAGATATCTGTGCATGAGTGATCACTCTATTGTATAATACTTTATAGCACTTTGTTTAAATATTTTCTTTGGGCCACAATGTAATTCATTTTGTATTATAATAGTTGCCCCTTACCTGCGGTTTTGCTTTCTGTGGCTTTATTTGTCCACAGTCAACTAAGATCCAAAAATGTTAAATGGAAAATTCAACAAATAAGCAATGCTTAAGTTTTCAATTGCACAATGTTCTGTTATCGTGATGAAATCTCATGCTTTCCAGCTCCGGCCTGTCCAAAACACAAATCATGTCTTTGTCCAGTGTGTCCTCACTGTACATGCTGCATGCTCATTAGCCACTTAGTAGGCCTTGTGATGATCCAATTAACTGTCTTGGTATTGCAGTGCTAGTGTGTAAGTAGCCTTTATTTTACTTAAGCAGGGCCTCAAAGTGCAAGAAATGCTGGCAATTTGGATATGCCTAAGAGAAGCCATAAGTTCCTTTAAGTGAAAAGGTGAAAATTATTGACTTAAAGCAAAAGGCTGGACATGGTGGCTCACGCCTATAATCCCAACACTTTAGGAAGCTAAGGTGGGAAGACTGGTTGAGCCCAGGAACTTGAGACCAGCCTCAACACAGGGAAATGCCATATCTACAAAAATATTTAAAAACAGCTAGGTGTCAGCAATCCCATTACTGGGTATATATCCAAAGGATTATAAATCAATCTATTATAAAGACACATGCACATGTATGGTTCATTGCAGCACTGTTTACATTAGCAAAGACTTGGAACCAACCTAAATGCCCATCAAAGATAGATTGGATAAACTGTGGCACATACACACCATGGAATACTATGCAGCCATAAAAAAGGATGAGTTCATGTCTTTTACAGGGACATGTTATGAATCTGGAAACCGTCATTCTCAGCAAACTGACACAAGAACAGAAAACCAAACACCCCATGTTCTCACTCATAAGTGGATGTTGAACGATGAGAATACATGGACACGGGGAGGGGAACATCACACACTGGGGTCTGATGGGAGGTGAGGGGCTAGGGAAGGGATAGCAGGAGGTGGGGAGGTTGGGGAGGGATAACATTAGGAGAAATACCTAATGTAGATGGTGGGGAGATGGAGGCAGCAAACCACCATGGCATGTGTATACCTCTGTAACAATCCTGCACAATCTGCACATGTACCGCAGAACTTAAAGTAAAATTTTAAAAAAATGACATTAAAAGAAAAAAAAATAGCTGGGTGTGGTGGCATGCGCTTGCGGTCCCAGCTACTTGGGAGGCTGATGTGGGAGGACTGCTTGAGCTGGGGAGGTTTAGGGTGTAGTGAGCCATAATCATGTTACTGCACTCCAGCCTGGGCGATGGAGAGAGACACTCTCTCCTTCAAGAAAAAAGGAAAGAAAAAAAAAATCAGTATATACCGTTTGCTAAGATGTATAGTAAGAACAAATTTTCTATCTGCGAAATTGTGAAGAAGGAAAGAAAAAGAAATGCATGCTAGTTTTGCAGTTGTACCTCAAACTGCGAAAGTTACAACCACAGTACACAAGTTCTTAGTTAAGATGGAAAAGGCATTAAATTTGTGAGTGGAAGGCATGATTTAAAAAAAAATGTTCCATTTGACACAATCAGGTTCAGTACTATCCATGGTTTCAGGCATCCACAGGGTAGAGGAAAGGTGGGTATTAGAACCTACCTCCTACAAATAAGGGGTGGGGGGACTGCATTTGCATACCCAGAAGAATTCACCCGATCATACTTCAAAAGGCTTGAGCACAAGGGCTGTTATTTCAGAATTTGGTACAGTGTAGTTGTTCAATAAATATGGAATGGGCTAATTAATACTGCCATTTTTTAGTGTATATATTTCACTCGATTTTAAGCTGTTCTTCTCATTAAAAATGTGACAATTAAGTGCATAATCCATACATAATCATCATCACCACTGGAGAAACCTGTCAAGGTGTATTTCTTCCTGATAGACAACAGGGAGGATTTAGTGTATTCTGAGGAATGTGATTCCCAAAATCCATTAGCTCTCTGGATCAAGAGGATGTATCACATTTGCAAATAACTGACTGCTTGAAACTCCTTTCCTTGTGGAAGTTATTTTTGGGTGTTATTTAATAAGCACAAATACATATATAATGTCTATTCTGCTCAGGTATTGTTCTACTTGCTTTACAAAATGTAACTCACTTAATTTTATTATCCAGTTTTATATGTAAACTCTTTCAATTCAGGGATGATACTAAAAGTATATTTTATGATGCCTGCTTAGCCACATCCCCTTTTAAATGAAACTGCTCCACTAAGAGCACAAGTTCAAGCTCAGCTGAAGGCAACCAAGAATCCCCCCAAATCCTACCACTCTACCTGCCTCCACAGACACTTCTGCACTGATGACAAGTGAGTTGGATCAGAGGTTGGCATTGTGGAGGGAAGAATAATGCCTCCCAAAGATGTCCACATGCTAAACCCCAGTATTTTTGAATGTTTTATCTTACATGGCAAAAGGGAGATTGCTAATGTGATTTCATTAGGGATCATTAGATGGGAAGATTATCAAGGTTTAGCCAGATTAGCCCAATGTAATCACAATGGTCCTTATAAGGTAGAGAGGCATTACTGTATTACTGACTGCACCTGAATGAAGATATTAACACAAGCACAAAAGAGACAAGAAATGAGCCTTTTCCTCACTGGAGGATTTTGGGCTTCAAATCGAAGAACTGACTGGCCTTAACAAACAAAAAGTAATATATTTTGGTGATAACTGAAAGCCAGAAAAAGTAACTTTCCTCTTTTAGAGGAGATACTAAAAAGCATAGGGAAAATAAATATAAAACTTTTGCTAATCACCCAGGTAATTAATATTCCATAGTAGTTGTTTGATTGGTAAGGTGATTTAATAATTCAAAGAAACTGTCATATATTATTCATATTTGTACAAACATATTCATATATACATTCATTTCTATCATAGACGATTCACAAAATAAATGCTAGATGAATTCTGTATCAAGTTGCTTTTATTAAAACACTGTAAATATACTAGAACTTAGAGTCTGATCCTGGCTTTCTTAAATAACACAGCAAGGGGAGAAAACATGAGACAAAGATTGATACATTTAACCTGCAAGCATTTAAGAATTTTGGACAACCTAAGCAAAGTAAAACAAAGATGAATAAGACACTATGATACGTATCTGCAATATATAAAATCCAAAAAAAATTAAAATGAACAATTTATAAATTCTCTATAGACCAATGAAAATAAATCAATACGAAAATGGACAAATGTTATAAACAGGCATTTCAAAGAGAAGGAAGATAAAATAGACACTAAGAATATGAAATCCAGAGCTTGCAAGAAATCAGAGAAATGCATATTACAACAATATGTCAATAGCACTTTCTCTTCTCAGTTCTTCCAAAAGATAGAGGGGCTGTGAACTCTCATATCCTACGGGTGAGAAAATAAATCGGTACTGACATTTGGAGGGCAATTTGGCAGTATCTATTAATATTAATGATGCCTGTACCCTATGACTCTCAGTTTCTCTTCTTAGTGTCTATCCCAGAGAAATACTTGCTTATGGGTACACTGAGGCATACTCGTGGATTAAAACTGAAGCATTATTTGTAATAGTGAAACATTTAGATAATTCTAAATATCTAGCAATAAGAAAATGATTCCGTGCAATTTTTGTGTAGTTTAAGTGTGAAATACTCTTTGTCAATTAAAAAAGATGATCTATAAAACAATCTATCAAATTTCCATTAAAAATATCTGATTGGTTGTGTCCTGGTCTTAAAATATGGCTGGTTCAGTGTGGTGGCTCTGCCTGTAATCCCAACACTTTGGGAGGCCAAGGCAGGCAGATCACGAAAGTTCGAGACCAGCCTGGCCAACATGGTGAAACCCCGACTCTACTAAAAATACAAAAATTAATCAGACATGGTGGTGCGTGCCTGTAATCCCAGCTACTTGTGAGGCTGAGGCAGGAGAATTGCTTGAACCTGGGAAGTGGAGGTTGTAGTGAGCCGAGATCGTGAAACTGCACTTCAGTGCGGGTGACAGAGCAAGACTCTGTCTCAAAAAAACAAAAACAAAAACACAAAACATGGTTACCCCTGGAGAAATAGCCAAGGAAGATTAGGATGTTCCGTGTGTGTGTGTTTTGCTTTTCTTAAATAATAGAAATTGTGTGTATTACTTGCTTAATTAAAAATACATGAAATTATAAATACTTTAAAAAAGGAAAGTGAATCAAGGCAAATATCTATGTAAAATGAATAGCCAGATGAATGAATAGATGAGTGGGGCTTGTAAAATTTCCCTTTTCTGTGAACATAAAACGTATTTCATGTTTATGACATTACAATGTAATACCATAGATTAAAATAGGAACGTGAGTATGGCCAAAGAGCCACTAAAATTAATACTTAATTTAATATTATTTTTTTAAATTTTGAAGCAACATGGTTTTCTATTTCAATTTATTCTTACTCTTTTACATGGAATTACTATTCTGGTTAAAAGGAAATTACCCAGTCCAACATAAAAGACTAAGTGAAATCTCACATCAGTGAAGTTTTCTGACGAGATTGACAACTTGCATTTGGAAACAACAGAAAGCAATGCATGCTATTGAATGATGGAAACATGAGCATAAAGATGGCAAAGCTTTGAAAATTATTCATACAGTGTCCTAATAAATATCAATTTGTATACTGTACTTGGCATCTTGTTCATTTGCATTAAACTACTTTTGATATGTCCTGATGCAGAATTTCTCCCTTGCTCTCCTACCTACGTTTGTGTATGGTGTGTGTGTACGTGTATGAGAAAGTAAGAGAGAGAAAGACTAATGTGGGCCAAGAAGTGAAAGCTAATTAAGAAGAATTTCAAACCACGTTGCCATGTAGGTACCTATGCAACAACCCTGCATGTTCTTCACATGCACCCCAAAACCTAAAATGTAATAAAATATATATATTTTAAGAAAAGAAGAGTTTCTTACTAATGTTTTTGGGAATCTTTAGCCTTTATTTAAATAAATATTACATACAGACACACATATGAGCTGTCTAATGTAAAAAAAAAATGCAATTCAATCTTTTTTCATAGAATATCATCAAGTTGACTACCAGTTTATGGAGTGTTTCCTTCTCTTGAAATTGATCACATTACTTTTAACCTTATTTCCATCCCATAATGTTATTTCATACTTTCAGGAAATGAGATACTTAATAAAATCAAGAATTTTATTTCTTGAGTTTCTACTATGTGCTTGATTCTATGGAATGATGACCAATAAATACAAGAGTAGAATGTAGCCCCACCCAGTTTTATCAGGGTTCTTTGGAGGCAAAGGAACAGTCACATCTACATTAGCCCAAGGAAAGGGGGATACCTGGGCTAAAACAAAAAGCAGGGAACCATTAGGCCAGTACCACTTCTGAGTCCTTTCCCTATTTGCTCATGAGCCCCAATTTTCCCCTTACAGCATCCCAGCTTCTCCTTGTGAGACTCATTGGGAAAAAAGGTGAAAAATAAATAGAAGAAAGTAAAAGTGCCTACAATCTCACCATGGGAGAAAAACGTTATTAATAATTTGGCTATTCACTTTTCAGGTTTCTCCAAGGAGCTTGTATTTTAACAGCCAGAAAAATAGTTAAAGTTGTTTTCATTTTATATAATAAATGCAGAGAAGAAAGTAACAATTACATCATTTTGATGACCCAAGTAATTAATACTTGTTGCAGACAGTTTAGGAAATGTCATCTCCACTAGGTACTGATGAGAGAGACCTCCAGAAGTAATGGGGCTGAACTTTCCAAGAATGTTTTGTTTTTTTTTTTCAGTCTTCATCTACTTGAAATTCTATTCCAGAAAAAAAAGAAAACGTCTTCATTCTCTGTTAACACTGGAGCCTGTGACCTAGCAATGGTGCCTGATTATACTGTTTCTCTGCCATACATATTTCACTTGCTTTGTACTTCTTTTAATGATGTTTACTTGAACTTAAAGAGAAATGTATTATCACCATCATTATTTTTAGTCGCATGTTAGCTAACTGGACAATTCCGGTGATACTAGCCTGCAATCTAAGTCATGTTTACAATTTAAAAACTGATAAATAATTAGAAAATCAATCAACTGATGCTTCATATTGTCATGTATGTCTGCCTCTTTCTAGTGTCCTCTGCTCATGTCCATCCTTTGTGGTGACTGAGGACAGTGAGGGCAGAGCTGCCCAAATGCATCACTAATGGCCAGATGCAAATGTACTTGTTGAATGATTCATCTTCAAGAAAAGTTACATTCTTGACCTCCCTCTTCTAATTACACATAGATTCATTTTATTCTGTTTTTACTGCTAAATGGATTTAAAATTGGGAAAAAAAATGTGACACTATTAGCTGTCTCTTTAAGTATTTACTTGTTAACTTATCTGTTTACTGTCTTTCCTTCACTAAAACCTGAGATCAATGGGGGTAAAAGCCTTGTTTTTTAATTCACAATTTAATCTCCAGTGCCTAGCGGAGTCCTGGAATATAGTAAATTCTCAATAAATATATTCCAATGAATGAGTTATTCTGGTCCCTGGTTTTAAGTCCCAATTAACCTTTTTCCCTCAGAAAGTTTATCCTGAAGCTAAAAATTAAAAAACAAGGCCAGGCACGATGGCTCACGCCTATAATACCAGCACTTTGGGAGGCCAAGGTAGGTGGATCATGAGATCAGGAGTTTAAGACCAGCCTGGCCAAGATGGTAAAACCCCATCTCTACTAAAAATACAAAAATGAGCAAGGCATGTTGGCAGATGCCTATAATTCCAGCTACTCGGGAGGCTGAGGCAAGAGAATCGCTTGACCTGGACCCAGTGGGGTGGAGGTTGCAGTGAGCTGAGATCGAACCACTCCATTCCAGCCTGGGTGACAGAGTGAAACTCCATATAAAACCACAACAACAACAACAACAACAACAACAACAACAACAACAACAACAAAGCAAATATTAAAGCAATCATGGTACATCAGTATATTAATTCATTTTTCATTTCCTTTTTAAAACTTTTAAGCTTATTTTCAATCCTAAGATTATTCTCCATGTGCTATTTTCATTCACATATTATTATACTCCATGCTCCAGTCTCCTCATTAGTTTACCTTTGTCACATAATAGAAAATGTTCCTTCTACCAAAATAACTTTCCCCCCTTTGCTCCAACTACACTTTATTTTTAAAATCCTCGCTGACTTTTCATTGCCCGTCACATGCAACTTTCTCATCTTCACTTTCTAGTCATCAATATTCCAATCTCTTAGCCACTCCAACATTAAATTGTTCCCTCTGTTTTACTCAAGTACAAATTCTATTTGGTTTTCTATAAAGACTATATTTTTATCTTCTATAAAGAATATATTTTATATTATATTGTTGTCTAACTCATTTTATAGGTCAGCAACATCCAATTTCAGATATAACTTTTTATCCTTTTTCATTCTATCATACTAGGAATATAGGAATAGTAAGGTAAGGATGACAATGGCAATAATAAATAGAACATTTATTTCAGTGGACATACGAATATTTTCCTACATAGGTTTAATTCAGAATTATGATAAATGCATTGGCCAGGAAAAGTCTCTAGCTTTCACCGGATTTCTAATGCCTAATAAAAACATGAATTGCTATACTAATATTTTTAAGGGCACCAAATGTTCATTTCTCTTTCACATGAATGAAAGCTAAAGTAATGATTACAGTGCTGGTATGGCAGTTGCATGGTGTCACTAAAGACTCCAGCTCCTTCAGCTTTTCACTCCATCATCCTTGCGTTATGTTGCTTAGCTCTACAGCTCTCACCATAGTAGCTGCATTTCAGAAAAGAAGAAAGAAAAGGGAAAAAGAGCAAACAGGGTATTTGCTGGCTGAACAAGCTCTCTGTAAGGAAATTGCCTAGAAGCCTTTTTGGGATTCCTAGACATTATTGGTTGCATCAGTACCACATGACCACATCTAGGAACAAGGAAAGAAGGGGAATGTAGTTTTAAACTGGTCATGGCTGTTCCAAATAAAATTATGCTTTTATTATAAAAAGAAATAAAGCACTGATACATGCCAGAATGTGGATGAACCTCAAAAACATTAGGCTAAGTGAAAGAAGCCAGACATAAAAAGTCACATATTGTGTGAATTCATGTATATTAAATATAAAGAATAGGTAAATCTATAGAAACAGAATGTAGATTGGTAATTGCCAAGAGCTGGGGGTAGGGGAAGTGGGAGAGATGGCGAACACCTGTAATGGGTACAGCCTTTCTCCTGGATAGATATAAACATTTTGGAACTAGATAGAGATGGTAGTTGCGCAGCACTGGGAATGTTCTAATTTTTCACTTTAAAATGACTGATTTAATGTTATACAAATTTTACCTCAATAAAATAAACAAATAAGTGAGTATATATTTTTAAAGTATGTTTTTGTGAGTAAGGCAGAATGGAAGAAAGAATATTGAGTAGATAAACAGTAATCTCTACCATTGTATCTATTCTTTCAGTTGGCAGAAAAACATGTATTCAGCACGTACTTTGCAACAGATAATGAGCTAAGCTACAGAGATGGAAGTGATTGACAAGTCTCTGACCTTATATTTTGCCCAGAAACATCTGATGAAAAAAACATACAAAGACAAATGCCACTTGAGGGCCATCCTACAAAATACCTAGTGAGTACTCCTCAAAACTGTTAAAGTCCTCAAAAATAAGGAAAATATTAAAAACTGCCACAGCCAAGGTTAGCCTATTGATATATGATGATTAAATGTAATGTGGTAATCTGGATGAGATCCTGGAACAGAAGAAGAATATTAGGGAAAAACTGAATAAAATGTTGACTTCAGTTAATAACATATATTGACTTATTAACTACGACAAAAAATGTACCATATCTTTACAAGTTATTAATAACAGGAAAAACTGAGTATAAGGTATACAGATACTCTGTACTATTATAATTCTGCATATCTAAAATAGTTCTTTAAAAAGTTTATTTTTTATAAAGTGAATAGATGGTGTTTCTTTAAATTTCATATCCCTTCCCCACTTTCAAATTCCCTTTTCTGAATCCTAAAGCACTTTTATCAAAGAGTGATTGTACATGTAATATACATTGATTATCTAGTAAGTGCTAAGTACTAGGTTAGGTTCTTTACATACTATATCATTTAATCTTCATCCCAATCTTCTACATTATCCCAAGTTTACAGTGAAGTAATTGATGCTCAGAAAGGCTATATAACTTGGCTGATGACAGCAAATAGCCAAAATATACAGGACTGAAAATGAACTGCTTCTCACATTTTCCCAATATGTCAAGTTGACGTTCTTATAAAAGACTTGTCCAGTTTTTATCAGAGTCATGAACATAGTAAGATGCGATATTTGAGTGTGTGGGAGTGTGCCTGCATGCATGCGTGTGTGTGTGGTGGGGGAGGGCTATTTACTCAGCATAAGCTTGGAGAACAGATCACAGTTCTCAGTACATGTGGCTCAGGTGGGCTGACCATATTCTTTATCTTAGTGCTGGGCATATGACACAAGACTGGGGACTCAGAGTAATAGATCTCCTTGGCCACTGGGGTTGATTCCAGCATGGGCGTGTGACCAAAGCATGTAATCAAAATCAGACCAAACAAAAATGTGGAGCTTTCTAAAATGAATGGCAACAAGAATTATGTTAGTCTGAGGTAGCCAGGGGCCATTTTAGTCACCAGAAACATAGGGTCTCACAGATAATAAAGTCACCACAGGGACTCAGGGAAATGAACAGTTAAGAAATGGAGAGACAGGAAGAGAAGAAGGGGGTTTGGGAGAGAGACAGAAAGAGAAACAAAGTACTATCAATTGAGCTCCCGGATTCAACTTTATCTGAGGACAATGACAGTCCTACCACTGGAGTGCTCAGTTACTGAGTCAGTATTTTTCTTTGAACTATTTTCAGTTAGATTTCTGTCACTTGCCCCTCAGAGAGTTGTAATACCAGAAATGTGTGTTAAAAAGCACCATTAAAAAAAATAACATAAGCTTTTCTTGTAGCCAATTGTCTAAAATTAAAAGCAAATAGTTAACAACTAGGTAAACAAAGTTTTAATAATATCTAAAAACCTTCTTAGAAATATAAATAATCAAACATATAATTTAACACTTTTAGATTCATTATAGATATTCTATGTTCAAATGTATTTGACTCAGCAACATGCGTGTGTGTATGTGTTTGCGTGTGTGCTATTTCTCATAATATACTGAAACTAAAAATTTCCTGAAGTAATTAAATTTGTATGCCTCTCATGCACTTTATAGTTAACTCAGCCGGTAATTTACTCAGTGAAACATTTATTCAAGCATTTAAGGACAAAAGAGTGTCAACTGATTAAGCCACAATAAAAAATAATTAAGATATGGGTTCTCTGTCTTTAAGATGCTCAATCCAGAGAATGAGGCATATCAAAAAAATTTAAAAGCCTAATTTTTAATATGATGTATAATAATAAGAATAAATTTTTCGGCCAGGCACCGTGGCTCATGCCAGTAATTCCGGCACTTTGGGAGGCCTAGGCAGGTGGATCACTTGAAGTCAGGAGTTCAACATCAGCCTGGCCAACATGGTGAAACCCAGTATCTACTAAAAATACATAAATTAGCCAGGCAAGGTGTCAGACACCTGTAATCCCAGCTACTTGGGAGTCTGAGGCAGGAGAATCACTTAAACCCAGAAGGTGGAGGTTTCAGTGAGCCAAGATCACGCCACTGTACTCCAGCCTGGGTGACAAAGCAAGACTCCACCTAAAAAAAAAAAAAAAAAAGGAAGGAATAAATTTGTCAGACATTGTTTGAAGCCCTTTGTGTGTAGTAGCTTATTTAATATAGAAAAAAAAAATCCTATGATTCATATATAATTATCACAACTACTGTTTTTCAGATGGGGACATTGTGGTTAACTGAGGTAAAGGTAATTCTCTAAGGCAGGCGTCCCCAAACTTTTTACACAGGGGGCCAGTTCACTGTCCCTCAGACCGTTGGAGGGCCGCCACATACTGTGCTCCTCTCACTGACCACCAATGAAAGAGGTGCCCCTTCCTGAAGTGCGGCAGGGGGCTGGATAAATGGCCTCAGGGGGCCGCATGCGGCCCACGGGCCATAGTTTGGGGACGCCTGCTCTAAGGTCACATATATAAATAGCATAAACTCAAGGGTCAGGAGCTGCAAGACATCTGTTTTACCTAGTACCATATTTCCTCACTGCTATTGTCATTTAAACTTGAGAATACTAATCTTTTTTTCCTTTTAAATTAGTAATTTTGTAAATGTATACACTTTCATCTCTTTGACGATATTTTAAGATAAAATAGTCCATAGTGAGCTTAAAATTTAAGATTGACAGTGCTCAACTGATCAGTTCAAAAGCTATCTAATACTAGTCTATATTTTGATAGAAACATTAAAATGTACTTAATTATTTACACATATATTTTATAAATGTAGGCAAATTTCCTTGGTTATTTTTAAACGTAATGCAGTAAAATGTCCAAAGCCATTTTATAATAAAAAGGGCATGTTTGCAGTGTTGGAACTCTGAAGACGATACCCCAAAGTACGGCACCTTTGTATGCAGAGTGCTTTGACTTGAAGGAGACTGGAGGGACCACAGAAGCAAGATGTATCTGCCTTTCTCCCACCCTCCAGTCTCTGGCTCCCCTTTCTCCTCCAAAGTATGTCATAGAAAGCAGAATTCCTCTCCATCCATCTTCTCAGGCAAGTCATAGAAACTGGAAATTCTCTCTCCCAAAGCAAGCCATAAAACCAAGAAATGTCACTCTCTGACCTTCTCTGTTCTCCTCTGAAAACCCACATGTGACATATGTCTTGTCCTATACCTGGAGGCAGGAATGCTACACAAAGAGGCCAAGAAGAATCTGAACAAACATGCCTTGCTGGATTTTTCCCCTCAATCTATTAACACTAGATCCATACCCTTTTGTCTAATCAGATTTCTCCACACCTGTCTATGCTTCATCAAACTTAAGCACAAAAATACAGAATTTTCCCTGGGTCTTCAGGTCTTCATTTCTGAAGCCTCCCATGTCGCATAAAGTCTTGATTAATTTTTTTATGCTTTTATCTCATTAATGTCTTTTGACATAGGCGTATTGGCCACAACACTTGCAATGCCTAAGGAAAAGGTACTATACTTTTTTCTACCCTACAGCAGTTTGCATTTTATATTTTGAACTATTTAAATTCTTGTGTATATCTTCAAAAAACAAAAGAAGACAAAGTTATTCAAAGATAAGGTCAAAAAGCAGAATGATACAGGTATCTGTATAGGTATAGGTATACACACACACACCCCCCCCCCCAAAAGGGCACATATATATGTGACATATATATATATGTAATATATTAAAGGTATATATATATATATATACCTTTTCTACCAAAAAGCAGAATAATATACATATATAAGGTATAGGTAAATATATGTATACATATATGTAATGATTGGCTATGATGGTCAGGCTTATAAAAAAACACCTGTAATTGAGATATATTTCCATAAACAGACAAGAAGTCTATAACTATCCCATATTTTTGGAACTATTTACATATGCATGATTGTTTTTAAATACAACAGAATCAAGGAAACGTGATATCTATATATACCCTTCTTATTAACTGACATATTTTTAAAAGTTAAAGACTTACTTTATTCTAACAAATTTAACATCTGTAATTTAAATGTGCTTTCAAATATAGGCAAAGAAAAAAACAGAAAAATAGCTGTCACAAAGTCCCTGTCCTTTGTTCCGTAAGAGGCATGAGGAGCCAAAGACTTCAGGGTAAGTCTATCAGTTTAGAATAATACATACAGTCAAGCCTTTTGACTTGCTTATTTCCTCTAATAAGCTGTGGTTACAACATATGTTGGAATTGTGGCCTCCAGATCTGTGACAGAATAAATTTCTGTGGTTTTAAGTCACCAAGTTTGTGGTAATTTTTACAACAGTCTCTAGACTAATCCATTATAGCATAATGGTAGTGTATACTTTATAAAGTTACCTGATAGAGAAAGAGTTGTTTCATTTAATTCATTCAATATTAATTGAGTACTTGCTATAAGCCAGGTTTACCATTTAAATCTAAGTGAATATTTTTGTGATTTAGTGCTTTGAGGAATTCTCAATGGCATTGTTTTCTTCTAAAGACCTTAGAATAAAATAAATTAAATAAATAAAATAAATAAAATAAATGAAAAATGATTTGTGACATTCCATATTATTTGGTTTCATATAGATATAAAAATAATGATCATAGTAATAATAATAGCTAACACATTGCACAGCAAACCACAAGTTGAGTATTATGTGAATTTCTTTACATATGCAATTTCTTATAATTATGATAAGAGCCCCAAGAGGTAGGTATTATTATTATCCTCATTTTACTGATGATGAAGTTAAGGCTTCAAGAAGTCAAGTTACTTTCCTAAAGTCAAAAATCTAATAACACTGGTTTTCTGATTTTAAAGCTTGTGCCACACTGAACCACTAAGACAAATCATCTCTTTTGACATTATATTTCAAAAATAACTCTCACATTTGTGTGGACAAAAAAAGAATATATACAGAATAAGATGTTAAAATTGAAGTTGGAACTAGGCACCATGTTACAACAGATGCGAAATACTAGTGTGAGTTACAATTCACTAAATCGAGGTTTTTAAAGGAAATGGGTAAGCATCTGTTCCTTACTCTTAAACTTCTTGGTGACTTTCAGATTTCAAATGGTTTAGGAAAGTGCAGAGGAAGGATTTTGTGCAGATATTTCTTTGACAAGATATTTTGTCTGTCTCTTTGGGAGAGAGCTGAGAATTCTCATCTATTATCTCCAGCCAAGTGAAGGGGTCTTCTATGAGACTCCTTTCAAATCTATTGTATGTGTTCTTTGCAGTTGGGTGACGTGGAGGAATACAGCGCAACTCACACCTGAGAGAGGCAAAGCAATGGCCACAGCAGAATAAACGAGGCGTTGTTTCAAACCTTTGGGGGCAAAGGATGTGTGAGTAATTTCTATCCAGTGGGTGTCCATAAGACCCACTTGCCCAGAGCAGTCCCATTGTATGCCTGTCTCATCAAAATTATTATTTTTTTTATTTTTAACTTTTATTTTTTAATTTTTATGATGGAGTTTCGCTCTGTCACCCAGGCTGGAGTGCAATAGTGCAATCTCGACTCACTGCAACCTCCACCTCCCGGGTTGAATCAATTCTCCTGCCTCAGCATCCTAAGTAGCTAGGATTACAGGCGTGTGCCACCACACCCAGCTAATTTTTGTAGTTTTTAGTAGAGACAGGGTTTCACCATGTTGGCTAGGCTGGTCTCAAACTCGTGATCTCAGGTGATCCGCCTGCCTTGGCCTCCCAAAGTGCTGGGATTATAGGCGTGAGTCATTGCTCCTGGCCTCATCAAAATTATTAGTAGTACCCTCTTTCATTTGCAAATGTATTTCGGTTTGGATGATAACTTATATGGTCACCCTAATGGCAAAGTACACAGGAAATAGAGTCAACATTGGGTTGACTTGAGTTCTCACTAGTAGCCACCTACAGGAGTATAAGAACCTCAGCAACAAGAACCTATAGGTGAAAACTAGCTCTTCAGAAGGGAAGGAAAGCGTAACAAGTCTTCACACAGATAGAGATTGGGCCTGTCTGGGTCAAGGAAACTGCAGGAAAGGTGGGTGGGGCTGGGAGGAGAGAGAGAGAACACTTACCCAGCGATTAGGCCTAGAAAGGGACATGGATGAAGCTGGAAGCCATCATTCTCAGCAAACTGACACAAGAACAGAAAATAAACACCGCATGTTCTCACTCGTAAGTGGGTATTGAACAGTGAGAACACAGGGACACAGGGAGGGGAACATCACACACCGGGGCCTGTTGGGGGTGGGGAGGCCTGGAGAGGGATAACAGGTGGGGATTTAGGAGGGATAACGTTAGGAGAAATACCTAATGTAGATGCTGCGGGGATGGATGCAGCAAACCACCATGGCATGTGTATACCTATGTAACAATCCTGCACAATCTGCACATGTACCCCCAAAACGTAAACTATATATTTAAAAAAAACACTTTATATCATTTCCTTTCTCTCTCTCTTCTGCTCTGACATTGGAACAGTGAGAATGGGCTGGCAAGGTGTAAGTAGAAGTCCAAGGAAGAGATGTAAAGATGACGCCTGCCATGCATGTCATTGCTGTTGTAATATTCCTGTCTGCAGCAGCCCTAAACTGAGGGAGGGGCACAATTTAACACTAAGTTAAGTTCAAAGTTTTAGATGCTACCTTGGACTAGTCATTCTAATACTAAATTAACACCTTTGAGGTATAGTGACCATGCATGAAAGCTAAAATAAAATTGCATTTGAATATGTTACAGACATTGCTGGTTCAAAATCTTGAATACATATAGATTTTTTAAAACAGCTTTAATGAAGTGTAATTCACATAACATATCATTCATCCATTTAAAGTGTAAAATTCAGTGTTTTTAGTATATTTACAGTGTTGTCCAACCAACACTACTATGTAATTGCAGAGCATTTAATCCCCCCAGAAGAATCCCTTTATCTATAACCAGTCACTCCCCTTTTCCCCCTTCCTGCATCACCCTCCACCACCGCCAGCTGTAGCAGCAGCCCTGTAACACCAATCTTTCTGTCTCTATAGATTTGCTTGTTCTGAACACTTCACATAAATGGAATAATATGTGGTCTTTTAATAATAACCGCATTCTTTAGCTCAGCATAACGTTTTCAAGGGACAACCATGTTGCAAAATTTATCAGTAGTTGTTTTTTTTTTTTTTTTTTTCTTGAGTTCCATCCACACTTGCTGCCCACAATGGAGTGCAATGGCACAATCTTGGCTCACTGCAACCTCTACCTCCCAGGTTCAAGTAATTGTCCTACCTCAGCCTCTCAAGTAGCTAGGTCTACAGGCGCATGCCACCACCCCCAGCTAATGTTTGTTTGTATTTTTAGTAGAGACGAGTTTCTCTATGTTGGCCAGGCTGGTCTCGAACTCCTGACTTCAGGTGATCCGCCCACCTCGGCCTCTCAAAGTGCTGGAATTACTGGCGTGAGCCATTGCACCCGACCAGCAGTTCATTTTTTATTGCTTAATTGTACTCCATTGTAAAGATAGACCACATTTTGTTTATCCATTCAACAGCTGATGAATATTTGAGTTGTTTCTACTTTTGACTATTATGAAAAATACTATGAATATTTGTGCACAAGATTTTATGTAAACCTGTATTTTCATTTCTCTTTGGTATATACCTAAGAGTGGAATTGCTGGGTCAAAAGGGATTATTTAAGAATTTAAATATGTTTGTAAGTATATGAACTATCTCTAGATTAGACTCATAGTAGTAGTTGAATTCAGGATATGGAGGGGAAGTAGAAAAAAGAGACTACTTTTTCTCTGTATCGTGTGTGTGTGTGTGTGTGTGTGTGTGTGTGTGTGTGTGTGTTTGGAATCCTGTCCTTGAGCATGTACTATCTATTCAAAACAGGAATAAAGTAAAAATAAGCTGAAACAGTAATCACTGATAACATAAGATCTATAAATATTAAGCAGATTAAGTGATTGGGAAATTTCTATGTTAGATAAAATACAAAATGTTTTATATCAATTTATTGGCTTTTCTATATCATAATTTGAAGCTATCTCATGTAATGAGAAACATCAGCTCATTATATTAACCTGTTAATAGTAAATCATACTATAGTGATCTAAATTTAAATAATAAGAGGGAAAGCATACAACTTTAAATCAAAACATTTAAGAAAGTATCACAGTATAAATAAAATCACAGATATAACTACTTTGAATAGAGCATTTTGAAAAATGAACAGAGCTGCCTTCCATGATGTTATTACTGAAATTTCAAACCATCTTTCTACAATTATATCATTCATGAACTCTCTATTTCCCTCTCTCTTTTAAAATTGCTTAAATGTATTTTCATTGGAACAGTGTGTATAGTAGGGAGAGCCACTAAATAACTATAATATTTAAGATATCTTCTTATACAAGGCTTTTCATTAGCTTGCTCTTTTCTTTGCCATTTTCCCCATTGATCTAACTTTATTTCACCTTGTTGCCGCAGCCTAGATCTACCAAAATTATTTAAACAGGGCTACAATAATCAACCTAGAGCAGCTGATCACATAACCTATACAAAAGTAATAACATGGCAAATTTCTCCATATATAGTAGATTATTTTGGTTCATCCAAAAAAAAATTATGAAAAAGCCTAGGAGAAGTAACAAAATTCCAATGAACAAATGCTGTGTTGTGGTAGGCAAAAAGTAGGAAACATACTAATACAAATCACTACTTACGAAGCATCTGCCATGTAAAAGGAAAACAAAATTAAAATCAGAAACATCATAAAAAGCAGGATTCAACAAATTACAGACTGAAGGCAAAATCTAGCCTATAGCTGGTATTCATAAATATAGTTTTATTGCAACATAATCATGCCTATTTGTTTACATATTCTCTATGGCTGCTTTAGCACAGCAATGGTGGAGTTGAATAGTTGTGACAGATAACTGAATTTTTGCAAAAGAGACCATATGTTTTACAAAGCCTAAAATATTTACTGTCTAGTCCCTTGCAGAAAAAGGTTTGCCCACTCCTGAAAACCATGTTAATAACAGGAACATCGGAGAGTATGTTAGTGCTAAATACATTTTAAAAGTTTATTTACTCTAAAAATAAATATTTATATTTATTATATATAATGTATTTACATTTTTATTTATGTGTATATATATATTTATTTATGTGTGTGTGTATATCTATATATCTATATCTATATCTATATATATATATATATATATGGCATATTAACTATCTAATATGGCCACTAGACCAATATGTAAATATCAGAAATAAAATAGATGAAATTTTATTAGAGTCACCTATTCAAAAAAGTAATAAATGTTACCTGGCTAAAGGTTTAATTTGTAAATTTGAATGAAGAAAAGAAAATTGACTGTAAGAGAAAGTTGCCCAAGGTCAAAGAGCTAATAAAGTAACTGAAATAAATTAGGAGGGAAAAGATCTGGAAATTAAAAGATTTATTAAGAATATATATTTCAAATATGAAGTACTGGTGTAATTCAAGAATTCAGAGGTTATGTGATATGTTTCATTGAAAGTAAACAATATAAATTGAATTTCATTTTTTATTTTGTCTTTTTCATTTCTTGTAATACAATAGAAGATAAACATTGGTTCTTAACTCTGGCTGCATACTAAATTACCTAGAGAGTTCTTAAAATGCCAGCATCTTAGTACGCAGAATAATTAAACCAGAGTATTCGGTATTTGAATTTGGAGCCAGCATTCAACCACTGCTATATAGTGTGGCAATTCTCAAGAGGATCATGGGTATTGAAACATCCAGGGTTTGAGAGGAAAATGTAAAAGACAGCCAATTCAGATTATATACAACCTGCTTCTTGCCTTTTTCTGAAGAAATATTATGTAAAAGAGTGACAATGTGTTGCCCATGTGGAAATATGGAAGCAGAGAAAACACTGAAAATCACTCTTATATAGGAAAGGACATAAATTCTCAAGTTCTGCAAAATTGGTAGATTCCAGCCCAAATATGACAATGGGAAGTCACATAAATTCCATATCCCTTGAATTGTCAACTGAGCCATGAATATAATAATAGTCCACTTATTTGCAGAACAATTGTGCAAATGAAAAAAAATGTTTGTAAAATCACTACTTCCAAAGTAAATAAATGGTGGCTATATTATTCTTCAAATAAGTCAGTATAGATATTTAAAACATAAATTCAATGATTATCTCTTTTTCAGCTATTCATTTAATGACATAACGAGGGCTATGCCATAGAGCAATACATTATCACTATTACTTTTTCAGGTATTATTAAATGTACATTTACAGATAAGCATAGATTCTAAATAGAACAATGCATACAATGCACAGGATAAATTGTACAATTTTCCTGTGCTGAAAGTGGATTGGTTGATAAGCACTTTGCCTCTATTTAAGTTCAAATTAAATAAAAAACTTTCTTTTTGGAAAAAATGTTTCAGAGACCTTGGAAAGGCTACAAATGAACTGGAGAGAGAGGATACAAATGAACTGTATCCTTCGTAAGACCTCAGACTGTAAAATGCCATTACATCCAAACCAATTCACCATGAATAAGGCAGAAATATACATGACTCTCTTTGCTCAATGACCAGAGTCAATAAATTAATAAATAGCCTTGAGTGAAATAAAGTGTCACATTCTCTTATCTTAACCTCTACAAAATAAAATAGAAAGAACAGCTTTGGTGTTTCTATGTAGCTACATACTTGCTGATAGTTTGGATGTTTGTCCCCCCTGAATCTCATGCTGAAATATAATCTTCAATGTTGGAGATGGTGCCTTGTGGTAGGTGTTTGTGTCATGGAGGCAGATCCCTCATGAATGGCTTGGTGCTGTAGTCAGGATAACGAATGAATCCTCACTCTCACTTCATGTGAGATCTGGTTGTTTAAAAGTGTGGTACAACTCAGCTGATAAGGCTTGGCTGTGTCCCCAGCCAAATCTCATCTTGATTTTTAGTTCCCACAATCCCCATGTGTTATGGTCTCCTGGACCAGGTGGAGATAATTGAATCATGGGGGCTGTTTCCCCCATCCTGTTCTCATGATAGTAAGTTCTCATGAGATCTGATGGTTTTACAATGGGCTTCCCCCTTCACTTTCACTTGGCTGTCATGCTTCTCCTTCCTGCCGCCATGTGAAGAAGAATGTATTTGTTTCTCCTTCCACCATGATTATAATTTTCCATGAGGCCTCCCCAACACAGCAGTAGTGTAAATCAATTAAACCTCATTTCTTCATAAATTTAAAAAGAAAAAAAGTGTGGCATCTGTAGCCTAGACAACAGAGCAAGACTCGTTCTCAAAAAAAAAAAAAAAAAAAGAAAGAAAAAAAGAAAGAAAGAAAAGAAAAGTGTGACACCTTCCCATTCTTTTTCCCTCTTTCTTCCTCTCTTATCACACATGATGTCCTGGCTCCCCCTTCACCTTCTGCCACGATCATAAGCTTTCTGAGGCCCTCACTAGGAGCAGATGCCAGCACCATGCTTCTTGTACAGCCTGCAAAACTGTGAGACAAAATAAACTTTTTTTCTTATGAATCATCCATCCTCGGTTATTCCTTTTGAGCAACACAAATGGACTAGCACACTACAAATAAGGATTTCAAAGAGATACCAGTATTCTTGCAAATAATGTGCAAGTAAGTAGACAAATAGGCATTTAAATCACCAAGAACATAACATAATGGTGGAACAGTTTCTTGTGAAATATATCAGCCAATTAAAACACTGCCTGATTTTAGATAATGTGTGATTTTCAAATTTTCAAGTAAGTAGAAAGAATAGAGATGGCAAAAGTTTAGAATCCAAAACAAGTATGAGGAAAGAACAGTGGTAATTCTTGCCAATTAATTTTAAATAGCTGCATAAGAAAGAATACAGAGTGTGAACAAATGAAGATGCGAAAAACTTCAACTGTCCTCTGAAATTTTATTGCTTGGTGATCTTTGATAGCTTCATTAATTTAAAAACATATATAGTGCTTACTGTGTGACAAATGTCACACTAAATGCTGTGGGTAAAAACATGATTAATAAATATACATCCCTTTCTTGGAAAGGCTCGGCTGGATGATTGAGACATATATTCATACTTTAATTGTCAGCATAAAAATATTTAATGGATATACATAGTGATAATATCAATAAATTAATCTAAAATCTATTCAAGTGAATAATTTCTGATGCTACGTGAGAGAGAAGAAAGTCAAGAAATAAGATATTCCACACAGAGCTAAGTATAAAAATGTTAAACCCAGGGCCGGGCGCGGTGGCTCAAGCCTGTAATCCCAGCACTTTGGGAGGCCAGGGCGGGTGGATCACGAGGTCAAGAGATCGAGACCATCCTGGTCAACATGGTGAAACCCCGTCTCTACTAAAAATACAAAAAAAAATTAGCTGGGCATGGTGGCGCATGTCTGTAATCCCAGCTACTCAGGAGGCTGAGGCAGGAGAATTGCCTGAACCCAGGAGGCGGAGGTTGCGGTGAGCCGAGATCGCGCCATTGCACTCCAGCCTGGGTAACAAGAGCGAAACTCCGTCTTAAAAAAAAAAAAAAAAATGTTAAACCCAATAATAACAATTTTTTGATAATAACTATTGTTAGAAATTCTATTAAAATGTTTTAATGTAGAATAAATAGCTTGGTCCTAAACAGCGAATTTCACAAATCTAAAGTATCATTGAATAATACCAACAACGTAAAACTGATTGCATTGATTGTGTTGAGGCACGGGAAGCAATACCCCAAAGTGAAGGCCTCAGAGGCAGTTTCGAAAGCAAAATTCTCTCAACCCTCCTGCCCTTTTGTCTCTCACTCCTTATTTTTCCCTGAGGATAGCCATCGAAACTAAAATCCCTCTTCCCTAAAACTGGTCATAGAAATCAGAACTGTTTTTCCCCAAGGCCAGCCGTAAAGACTAAAAATATTATCATAACTTATCCCCTACCTTTATGTGTAAGAACTGGCCATAAAGAAATTCTCTAACTTATGATAGGTCAAAGACCCACCCCCTCCCCCCTGCCCCACATACTAAAAGAGGTCCTGAACCATACCCGGGAAGAAGGAATGCTGCAGAGAGATGTCAGCAAGAATCTGAACAGACAGGCCTTGCTGATTTTTCCCATTCAGTCTGTTAGTATTAGATCATACCCTTTTGTCCAATCACAGTTCTACACAGCTGTCCATTCTTCGCGGAACCTAAGCATAAAAGGATAGTCTTTCCTGTATCTTGGGGTCTTCATTCTGAAGGCTCCCTCCCAAGTCACATGAAAGTATGATAAAATAAATTTGTATGGCTTCTCTCTTGTTATGGGGGTGTCAACTGTGACCGTTATCATGTGAAGGAAAGGGATCACCCTCTTACCATTGCTACATGAGATAAGTCAAAAGTGTATAATGCAGCCACGCAGAATAGTGCATGTGATTGTATAAGAACTCATGAGAAAACAAATCTTATAGATACATTAAAAGGTATGCCAAGCTTCAAAATCCAAAAAATGCTATCCTTTTGTGAATGACAGTGTGCTGTGGTAGTAAACAAGGGGTACAAAATATTTGAACTAAGTTGTGGTAATAGGGGATGGTAATGGGGTGAAAGGCGATGGAACCAAAGAAAACTAAGAAGAGATCTTAGTTGTCAAAATGTGCAAGTCTTGATGACTAATTGAATGGGAAAGGGAGGAAGTAGGGGAACAAGAGTGACCCCTTTGTTTCCAATCTATATGATTCTTCAGGATATTCTGCTAAGGAAGAAGGGGAGATAGATATTCTATTCAATATGAGTTGGTAGGTAGCGCATTTGACATCCCTGTGGAACCACTCCTGAGAAGTAGTTGATGGAGATGCAAGGGTTGGGAATGGAATGAAGACAGCCAGAGGATGTGCACGATGAAAAGAGTAAAGGAACTGGGACCGAAGCATGGTGGCACCTCTGTCTAATAGGTGACTGAAGGAAGAGAAACGTGTGAAGGATGCTAACAGTGTTCACAAAAGAAAGAGAACAGAGAATGCTAGAATAAGAGGCAATGTGTAGACTTTCTAAGACAGAGTCATGAATAGTGTCAAGTGCAGCAGAGAGATCTAGTTAAAAAAAAAATACAAACTACCACATGTTCACTAGATTTACCAATATAAAAGTCACCATGGACTATAAAAATAAGAGTTTTTACACCATGACAAATAAAGACTGAATTACAGTGGATTCACATGAAGTGAGAAATTAAGCCACGGAGACAGAGAATTGAGATTACTCCCTCAAGAAGATTGGCTCCGAAAAGAAAAAAATAAAATGGCCGCTCTATCGAGAAGAGGGAAAGATGAAGATGACCACAGAGTTGAAAGAGAACAGGAATAGATCAAATCAAGGGTGCAACTGAAATAGTTATCTCTTCAGTGGATGATGAGACCCTCCTCTGAGAAAGCCAGGAAAAGAACATGAGATGAATTGTGATCATGAATATATTTATCATTGGACTATAGGGAAGGCAAGGGCATTCATATCTGAGGGTCTAAAATGTTTAAAAATGTATCAGGTAGGATATTGGCTAAGGAGAGGGGAAGGATGAGAAGGGTTAAATAGGGAGCTTGAGGAAAATAGGACAGTTCTGAATCGTTCTTTGGGGGTTTAGTAAGAGACATGAGTTCAGACAACATTGACAAATAACTCTTACTTTTTAGTCAGTTATGAGGTTGCTGTCCTCGAACTCTGTTTTAGATGTAAAAACTGCGTCTTGGAAGGGTTAAGACACGGTGGGAAAGCCATACTTGACCCACAGATGTATGAGAGAGCCAAGCCCAGACCAGAAGAAACACCCATCAGAACAGTGAACTAAATTGTTTTAAGCCATTGAGTTTTAGAGTAGTTTATTATGTAGCAAAAGCTAACGAACACAAATATTTTGAATTGGAAATATGTTGAACTTGGCTGGGCCCGGTGGCTCACACGTGTAGTCCCAGCACTTTGAGAGGCCGAGGTGGGCGGATCAACTGAGGTCAGAGGTTCAAGACCAGCCTGACCAACATGGAGAAACCCCGTCTCTACTAAAAATACAAAATTAGCTGGGTGTGGTGATGTGCACCTGTAATCCCAGCTACTTGAGAAGCTGAGGCAGGAGAATCACTTGAACCCAGGAGGCAGAGGGGTTGTGGAGAGCCAAGATCATACCCTTTCACTCCAGCCTGGGCAACAAGAGGGAGAGAGGGAGGGAGGGAGGGAGGGAGGAAGGATAGATGTTCAACTTAGAATATATGTATCCTTGTGAAAGACTACAAGCAATAAACATACATAGAAAAAGCAACTCCATGAATTTGGCTTCTGTTATTTTTTTTAATAATGAAAACTCACTATCCAGTTTATTTTTTCATAGTGTAATCGAAAATTAGAGGCGTTTTTTTTGCAAAGTATGATTTTTACTATAAGAATTAAGTTTCACAACAGAGGATATGGTTCAGAAACTACTTATAAAGGTTAGCTCATGAATCAGAAAGCTTTATTTAATAACAAATTAACATTGATTTGTATTGCTTATGTTTTCTTTTATGCCTCCATTTATATTTGTTCATTCTGTTTCTAGGCAAGAATCTTGTCTTGTTTATAAATGCCTTTTCTACAAGCATCCCTAAAATATGCACATAGAAAAGTTGCCAAATAAAGTGTAGAATGACATCTTAGAGGATTCTGGGATGTTAAATCCAAACTTAGGGAATATTTGCCTCAATTTATCACTCTCTCCAAAAGTAGACACATGAAATATTAACCTACATATAAGAAACAAACCTCCCTTTGATAATTCTAAATTATAAGTACTAAAAGAAAATATCACCGTGTGACTACACACACAGACACACACACATACACATATTTGTATTTTACAAACATATGAAGACCAGTAATTATAATGAATTACAACTCCTCCTGTATCTGTTATTATAAGTATCTACCAATGCACTTCATTGTAACAGCCTCATTATTCATACTAAAGTTTTGGTTCCTTTCAACCATTGTAAATGGCTTCAAAGCGATGTCAGCACTTTAGCTAGAGATGAGCTCCTATTAATGGCCGTCTCAGTAAACAAGTAACCAATCTGCTTCTCTCCAGCCTCTCAAACCACTTCTTGAAAGACATATTTTATTATCTGTGGGCAAAATTCTCTATCTTTCAGAAAGAACAAAACTATTTTGTGTCGGAAACTGCACATAATAATTAAAGGAATGCAGATCACCACTCATCTTGGTCTTTCATCACTCTTAATTTCCACTCTCTGAGTATAGTCAAAACCTCTTAAAAATCTTCTGCCTTTACATTAAGGTAACTTAGAAATTTGTCATTTTCACACAAATATTTGAGAAAAATCGTCATCCATAAGACCGTAACTTTTGCAGACATTATGTAATTTAGACATAACAACATATTCATCTCTCATTTTTTATAAAAATAGAATTTGCCTAATATTTTGTAGTGAGCAATAATATTAATGATAATGAGTTACTCAACATAAAATGGGTCATATCATTTTCCTCAATGCCTGATTATGAGATCCTAAACATGCTCAAATATATTTTAATTATTATAATTCAGTAAAGAACATAATGTTATAATATTTGCTCAATTTATTTTTTTTTGAGATGGAGTATCACTCTGTCACTCAGGCTAGAGTCCAGCAGCACAGTCTTGGCTCACTGCAACCTCTTAAAGCTATTTTCCTGCCTCAGCCTTCCCCAAGTAGCTAGGATTATAGGCACGCGCCACCATGCCCAGCTAATTTTTTTGTATTTTCAGTAGAAACGTGATTTTGCCATGTTGGCGAGGCTGGTCTCGAACTCCTGACCTCAGATGATCCACCCGTCTTGGCCTCCCAAATTGCTGGGATTACAGGTGTGAGCCACCATGCCTGGCCTAATATTCATTCTTACAACACTATGTTGGAAGATAGTTTGGTTAAGATTCCTTTGCGTAATATCCTGCATAAATCAAAGTAAATTCATGGATTCGGGTCTTTATATCCTTGTTCCTTAGAAATGTATTTTTCCCATTTGAACCTGAATATAATTAATAGATAAAGCACTGGTCCTGAACCTATTTGCTGGTCTTATATGCTGAAGAAAATCTGAATAAGGTTGTGTATCCTTTCCTCATAAAAATGTACATATGCACATAGAAATAAAAATTTGCATCCAATTTCAGGACATTTGCATGATCTCTAAATTTCCAGTGATTCTTGAACCACAGAATAAGGTATCTTTAAAGTTTTCAAAATCAATGCATTTATTTGTGTCTTGTGTCAAACTTTGTACTCAACACCAAAAATTAAGAACAAAAACAAAATAAAATGATACTTCTTCGTTTCTTCTGCATCCTCCTGACTCCCCTGCTGTCTCCCGTTTTGGGGCTGTATAAAACACCAACAGTTGGCTATTTGTATTTACTGCAACTTCCCAGTAGAGAGGTACTTTTACGAAACCATTTGTTGACTTGTCCATAAAGAAGTGCATTAGAAAAGTAACACAAAATTAAATTAAATTCAAATGCCATGAACTTCAGGAGAAACACAAATATTAGTAATGAGGCTGGGTGTGGTGGCTCACGCCTGTAATGCCAGCACTTTGGGAGGCCAAGGCAGGTGGATCACGAGGTCAAGAGATCGAGACCATCCTGGCCAACATGGTGAAACTCCGTCTCGATTAAAAACACAAAAAAATTAGCTGGGCATGGTGGAGTGCGCCTATAGTCCCAGCTACTCAGGAAGCTGAGGCAGGAGAATTGCTTGAACCTGGGAGGTGGAGGTTACAGCGAGTCAAGGTTGCGCCACTGCACTCCAGCCTGGTACCTGGTGACAGAGTGAGACTCTGCCTTAAAAAAAAAAAAAAAAAAAATTAGTAATGAAATTAATTTGTAATGAATCTGTTTCTTCATCAGGAGGCACAACATGAGGTAGCATCAAAATGGGATTCATATCAACTTCAAAATGCAATGAATGGAAACACCCATTGAGCTTTATGCCAAAGTTCTTAGTTTGTTGTTTTTAACTACTTTATTCATTATTAAGAAGAAGCCCATGTATGGGAAAAAAATGAGAGACAACACCGAGAAAACTATATTTAAATTTTTAGATAGATGATAGATAGATAGATAGATAGATAGATAAATAGTTACGTGCATACAAAATATCACATGTAGCCAGCATGGTAATTTAGTCCTGTAATCCCAGCACCTTGGGAGGCTGAAGCAGGAGGACTGCTTAAGCCCAAAAGTTAGGGGACGGCTTGGGCAATACAGTGAGACTCTGTCATTATTTTTAAAGAATTAAAAAATTATCTAGTTGCAGTGGGGAGCATCTGTAGTTCAATCTACTCAGGAGGCTGAGGTGAGAGGATCATTTGAGCCTGGAAGATGGAGTCTGCTGTGAGCTGTGATCACGCCACTGAACTCCAGACTGGCTGTCGGAATGAGACCTTGTCTCACAGACAGATAGACAGATAATCAGACAGACAGACAGATATCATATGTATGTGTGTATCTGTGTATCTAATATATATATGGATTATATGTGGAATATATATAAAACATACATATATGGCATATGGAGTATAGGAATATATATGGAGAAAAAAGTAAAATATCAAATATTTACTGTCACTTAAAAATGGATCCTTTTCTTTTATAATTGACCATAAAAGATGATCAAAATTCTAAAAAGGGGTTAATGTAAAAACAACTGAGTTGTCAAAATAATTATTGATCTATAATGACGAGTATTACCCTGAAAATATTTTTTAAAGTGGGAAAATTCTTGAACATGTTTTACTGGCTCTTTGAAAGTTTTATCTTTGCATATTTTGTCACCAAATTTAGAAAAAGTGAGCAGCATAACATTATCACTTATGGTATCACAGTTATTCCTGTCATATTATGATTAGCCCTGATTGAAATGACATTTCCAACATGTACCAAAACTGTGAAAATGGTAATTACATTCTTCATTTACATGAGGTTATTCTTTCAGCCTACCAATTTGTTATACAAGTTGCATAGGCATCTTTCTGTGAAATAAAACAAACACTGAACTCTATGCTTGCTTAGATTACTGTTATTATTTTGTACTAATTCCTTTTTGCTTTATTTCTTCACAGACAACCTACAGAAAGGGGGATAATTTCCTTTTACTTCGTGCCCACCGATAATTATCAGATACAGGAAGGTTTATACTAACAGAAATAAAGGGAAAATGCTTCATCAAATTCATGCAGTTTGTATTAAAATGTTTTCTTTCTTTCAAAATAATGCACAGCATATGTATTAAGCAAGCATGACTCAAGCCTCTGTAATCCTGTATTATGTTGCACTTTTCCAAAAATTACAGATATGTCAATATGGTTCAAATTAGTAGAGTAATCTCTCCCTGGAAAACATTCGGCCACAAAGAAAATTTCTCTTAGCATATAAAAGTCCACATTTTAAAGAGAAAGCCAAAATTCCTTGTGGTAGTTGTACATTGTATCTATACAAACTATGCATAAAATTTCAGATATTTGTTGAACATTTTCTATGAATCAAGCAAAATACCGGGTTAACAAGACTTAATTTTTAGTATCAGTTCTATCTCGGAGACCTGGGTGCTGGTTGGTAGATCACTTATCCTATGTGAGCCTCATTTTTCTCATTATTTAAATGAAGATAATATTTCTTACTTCCTAAGCTTCTTTTTTTAAATAAGTTTCTGTCTGTCAAAGAGTTTCATTAAGTGTATCATTTATATTAATGTTACCTCACAGGATTAGTGGGAGACCAAAAAGAGAGAATATATGAGAAAGAAAAAAATCTTTAAAATATCATGCAAATGAAAGTGGTATCGTTTTTGTTGAATAAATTCATACATCTACATAAACAGGCACACGAACGTGAATGCCACTAAGGCTGAAAGATTTCTCCACTTTCCCAGAAGACATACTGAATTTAACGTGCAGTCATGTCCTTTTTTACTTACATATTCACTGCTGATCCTTCAAGGAAGTAACAAATCAACAAATATATAACAGGAAATCAGAAGTATAAATTTTGGTAAAATTTATGAAGCTCCTTAAGCTTTTTGTTTCTGATTGAAATTGCTGTCACAGTTACAGTTTTTATCCTTCCATTGTGTATCTGTACATGCTACTCTAAAAAAGCTATTATGTGTAAAAATATTTTCTAACCAACATTTATCTATAAATCATATTTGTAAATTAAAATAGTAAGAAAAGTCAAATTGGTTAATTTTCTAGATGAATTACTAGAAAACTTTGGCCCTGTGACCTTCCAGGGATTAAAAAGAAATCCAAAACAAACTTCCTTTCATTGTCATGTTAACATTGCTGCTTTTGACAAAATGGCAACATATGTTGCATATTTTCTGGCATTTTTCTTGAAACCAGTAAAAAGCTGGCAGCGATGTTATCCTTCTCCCAAATTTGGAGTCAGGGTTTCAGCAATTGTGACACCATGGCCCAAAATATTTGGGGAGAATTGAAGGACTTGTAGAATTAAGTCCCTTAGGAAACACAATCATTGATCCTGCTGTAAGCTAAAAATAAAATCCATAGCCAGTCACCAATGGAACAGACCCCTCTTAGCCACTGAGACCCCAGAAAAACCTTAAAAATTGAATTCCTGACGATGACGAGAAGGAAGGTCAGACACGCTTTGTTAGACCCCCTCCCTTTCGGAGTTTAGGCACAACTGACCAGGATTAATATTATTACAAAATACAGAGCAAAGACTAACAAAATGAACTCTGTGACATGAAGATACCAAATTATAAACAGGACCTAAGGCCATGTCAGACAAGGGTTAAGTCACACACCCCTACAGGTCACTCTGACCCAGTGTATTTATTAACAGACTTCCTTATCTTAGCTTAAAACACTCCTTCCTGCAGAGTCCAACTTTTTAGACAAACCTTTATTCCTTTAACCAATCACAAATTAAAGAATCTCTGAATCCACCTACGATCTGTAAGCCCCTGCTTCAAGATGTCTCACTTTTGGGGCCTACCAAATGTATACCTTCCATATGTTAATTTATGTCTTTGCCTAAAACTCCTGCCTTCCTAAAATGTATAAAACCAAACTGAAATCTGACTGCTGCAGGCATATTTTCTCAGGGCCTCTTAGTGTGCCCCAGGCCTTGATCATTCATATTGGCTCAGAATAAAGTTCTTTAAAATATTTTACAGAGTCTCATTTTGCCATCAACCCAGCCTAGTAATTCTCACTTTATAATTCAATATCACAAATAAAAATACATATGTTTGGGCTTTCCACCTGCCTTTTTTATTTTTTACAATGTTCCTCAGAACCTTTGGCAATGAGGAAAGAGAGAAGTTTGGCTGACCTTGAGGTCATCTTCAAAATTGACCACTTTTGCCTAAAATGTTTATCAGAGATAGTTCATAACCAGTCATTTTCTGTGGCTCCGGGATGCTCACTATACCACATCACTCAATTTAGTCTACTCTAAAACCAATACTTAGTAGAGGATATATTTTAGAACTAAGAAAGCAGTCAGGGAATGGCCTGTGGGCACTGGGGTCATATACAAAGGAGGAGATTGTTCAAATGTATAAGAAAGTGAGGGGCCGGGCGCGGTGGCTCAAGCCTGTAATCCCAGCACTTTGGGAGGCCGAGGCGGGTGGATCACGAGGTCAAGAGATCGAGACCATCCCGGTCAACATGGTGAAACCCCGTCTCTACTAAAAATACAAAAAATTAGCTGGGCATAGTGGCGCGTGCCTGTAATCCCAGCTACTCAGGAGGCTGAGGCAGGAGAATTGCCTGAACCCAGGAGGCGGAGGTTGCGGTGAGCCGAGATCGCGCCATTGCACTCCAGCCTGGGTAACAAGAGCGAAACTCCGTCTCAAAAAAAAAAAAAAAAAAAAAAAAAGAAAGTGAGGGACCACACAGTTGTGCCTGGGGCTGTGAAAGAAGTAATGGCTCAGGAAGTAGCCATGGTTTATTGGGAAGCTCCCTACAGGCAACACTTCCAAATTTTGTTCTTTATCTGCATCCCAGTCCTGCTGCTCCTGCCCCTACAGCTACAACCTTTGGATTGTTCTTTGATTGAGCTCTTTCTTCTTTATCCCAATACTGTAATTGATCCCAGTAGCTACTTCTGTCTTGTGAGTCCTTCCCATCTCATGCCCACTCTCTTAGCCAGTATCACTATGAATACCTGCAGATGCTCTTTCCTTTTCTTCCTAGAAACCAAGTGGCAGATAAGCAGAAATGACTGAAAACTCACTATCCTAATTCAGCCTCTCTGTTTCTAAAATTAACTTCCATAACTTCTACTGACTCCTTTTTTCCAGAATGATGCATATGGACCTTAAGAATATTGCTTAAATGACTCATTTTGGGCTTCTAACTACTGGTATTGGGTTGTGAGTGCTTACTGCAGGCAGCTTTTTGTTCTCCTTATACATTGGTATTACTAGGGGAGCATTAAACAAATCAAACACCAAAAAAAAAAATAAAAAAAATATAGATTCCCAGGCTCCATCCCAGATCAATTAAATCGAAATCTTTGGACAGTCTGAGCAAGACAGAGACAATTTAAAGTCTTCCCATGTGATGCTGATGCACAAAAATATTTGAGAACGACTAAAGTGTGTAAGATAGGATCCCAGCTCCATACCTTAATAGAAAAAAAACCTTTGATACTCTGGTTGGAATTACCCCATTTAGTTTATTTAGTTATAAACACTAAATATTCTGATCATATATTGAATTCTATTCATTATTATTATTTTTGTTATTCAAACTCATCTTCTGCTGATCCATCTCACACTTTATGTGAAATCACACTGATTTCTCCTTTATATCTGGAACCCAGCATGGAAATTAATAGTTCCTAGCCTATGTACATAGTTTTCCCTTAGCTTGGAATGATCTGACCCTTGGCTGCCTAATGGATTATTTCTCATCCTTTAAGGCCCAGGTCAAGAATCAGCTTCACTAGGACAGGTTTTTAGGCTTTTCTACATCCTCTGAGCTGTCCTGGCATTTACTCCTATTTTTACCAAAGCACTCTCCGGTCATAGGGTAACATTTCTATAAATACAATTATTGAGTACATCGTTCTTTCATCTCTGTGCTCCTAACACACAGCAAAGAACATGGCATGTAATATTTCGGTGAATGTTTTAGAATGAGTGGATGAAAAAATAAGTTGATACGTTAAGAGTAGCTACTTTGAAAGTAGTTTTAAAAGATATTTAACAGTCATTGGACTTTTATTACGTGGCAAGCATCCTGCTGAGGGCTTTATGCACATTATTTCACTAAATCCTCAAAACACCCAAAAGAAAAAGTGTCACTGGTATCCCCATTTTACAACTGTGGAAACTCAGAGAGGTTGTGACTCAACTTAATTATCAAGACGCCTACATCAATATAACTTGGCATTTTGTTCTACAAAACCTTTTCCCAGGAAATAATGTTGCAAACTAGTATACAGCTTCAGGAAATTCCTGAAAATACATTTATCTGAACTACACGGTGATCAAGTAGCTCTGTCTTAAGACAATAAGTTGTTAATTTGGAGAAATAGCTCTCTTTCATGGGACAATGGATTGTTAACATGATGAACTCTCTTATTCAACAGCTATTTACTCAAGACTTATTCTAAGAACCTGGACTCACTAGGGCCACCAATTCTTGTCTATCATATCTTGAATTTTGCTCAATTTCAATCAAATCTCTGTATTCAAAGACCACTTGAACCTAGACATGTATTAAACCACTTGAACCTAGAACCCCTGCCCCCCAAAAAAAAAAAACTCTATAAACAATATCTACCCTCAACCTCTGTCTTCTGAGATCTAAGATCTGGTCAACTATTGATTTTTATTACTGCACTAAGTAATAAACTCAGCTTTGCTTAATCAACAGGCTATATTGGCAGATGTTTTGAGAAAGTAACAATTTACACTAATTACTGTCACTCAATCCCACAATCACAAATGAATTCATTGCTAGACCTGGGTTTGTGCTTACCATCCTATACTGTCTTAGTAATACAAAATTAGTTTGTAAGATTCCAGTCTTACAATATCTGCGTTTTTAACATTTACAGAATTGTTTCCTAACCCTTAGGCTCTTAAGGAGAAAACAGTGTCTACAAGACTGTTTTAAATGTGCATTAATATGTGAAAAAGGAAGGTTTTGATATGAATGGATAAACTTCTTACTTCGAAGCCTCAAAGAATGAAGCATAAGGGCAGAGTTGGGGGAGAAGATTAGTGTTGTCATGAATAGTTAGCTTTTAGTAACATTTCTAGAACCTGTTTCTCTTTTGTGCATTTGAAACACTATGCCAGGCATCTCCAAACTTTTTACACAGGGGGCCAGTTCACTGTCCCTCAGACCTTTGGAGGACCGCCACATACTGTGCTCCTCTCACTGACCACCAATGAAAGAGGTGCCCCTTCCTGAAGTGCAGCAGGGGGGCCGGATAAATGGCCTCAGGGTGCCGCATGCGGCCCGCGGGCCATAGTTTGGGGATGCCTGCACTATGCATTGCTTCCCTAATATTATGGTTTGACACCTTTTTAGGCATCCTGGGCAGAGAACCATTTCCTAAAACAATAGCCAACACTTAAAGAGTGCTTATTACATGCTAGACACTGTTCTAGAATTGTTAGCTCTTAGGTTGAAGGAATACACTTGGACTAGATTTCACAGGGAATTTTGAACTACTGTAATGGCCATAGAATGTATTTTTGAAGGAAACTGAGGAAACTCTTGAAGAGTTTTATCTGGGGAAGGGCTTAATGAGATTTACAATTTTAGAATATCCCTTATTTATTTTGTGGAGATTTGATTAGAATAGAAAGGAAGGTACAGAGAAATCAGTTGGACAGTTATTGAAGTTGAGAAAAGACAGGATATAAGTGTGAGAATGCATGTGTACACGCATACACACATACAGGCTTGTATGTCTGCTTTTTATTGAGGATTAAAACATGAAAGGCTTCTTTCTGATCTCGGGTCAAAATTTTGAAGACTATTCTGAGACGACTGTAGATTATATAGAAAAATTTAAACTAAACCTCTCTCTGGTTAATACTTGTATTATGACTTCTAATCTCTTGACTATGATTAGCAGTAATACCTTTAAAGTACGAATGATCTCTGTATTAGTCCATTTTCCTGCTTCTGATAAATACATACCTGAGAATGAGAAGAAAAATAGGTTTAATGGACTCACAGTTACACCTGGTTAGGGAGGCCTCACAATTACGGCCGAAGGCGAAAGGCACTTCCTACATGGTTGCAAGAGAGAATATGCAAGAAACTAAAGCAGAAACCACTTATAAAACCATCAGATCTTGTGAGACTTATTCAATACGACAAGAACAGTATGGGAGAAACCGCCCCCATGATTCACATTACCTTCCACCAGTCCCTCCACAACACATGGGAATTATGGGAATACATTTCACGATGAGATCTGGGGGAGTGGAGAGGACACAGAGCCAAACCATAGCAGTCTCTGTTTCTGCGGTGCATACTGAAGTATGCAGAGCTTAGAACAGGAAAAGTGGTTGGGATGGCAAAAAGGAAATCAACATTACACATAACTCCCCATTAGGCATAACTCAATAACGAACAAAACTGTATCTCAACATTGCCAAACCCCTAGCTCATTAGATCTCATTGAGTGGATACATAAATGAATCAGCAAATATAAGGAATCATGTGTAAATGGCCTGAAACATCTTATTCCTTTTTATTAACGATATAAAATTTTTGAAAATGTACCTTAATGTTCCTCTCAAAGTAGAAAGAGGAATTTCTTGATGAACTAAATTTGGGAAATGCTAGGTTAGAAAAAAGTTTGTTCTTTAAAGAAAAATAAATTTTTTTCTTCATTCTTGAAGAATTTAGAGCTACGTTGTCCAGTAAGTACTGTAGCCACTAACAACACATGGCTATTTAAATTAAATTCTATTAAAAAATTGTTATTCAGTTAGACTAGTCACATATCAGGTGCTTAATAGCTGCATATTGCTATTGACTATTGAACAGCAGAGATATAGAATATTTTCATCATCAAGCACAAAGCTCTATCTATTTAAATGTGTTAAGTGCATTGATCTAGATAAGCTAGTATTCCTGTGCTCCCTATGGCAGCACATAGACAGGCTAGTATTCCTGAAAACAATCTTTGGAAAGCCCTGGTAAAGTACATTGTTCCGGAGCTTACTCAAGAACTTTTGGACTGCAGATTGTAATGCAACTCTGCCATATTCTTTACTGCATGATTCATATTGATTACATTTAGACTGAAAATAAAGCGGGTGATTGCTTTTTAAATGTAATGTTCATTTATTGAGTACCTATTATGTACAAAATATCTTTTATGTTTACAATTTGGTAAGAATAATTATAGGATAAAAGTAATTAAAACAAAAATCTTTATATAACTAGCTCATGGAAGATGTTATATGAGCTAGTTTAAAACTATTGTATACTGCTTTGATCTCTACTTTTGGCAAGTTCTAATTGGGAAGAGACATGCTAAAAGGCAATTTGCCATACTTCATTTTAATCCAGTCATTTGCATGGTTCTAGAAATTTCATAGGGAAAAAAATACCAATTTAGGAAATGGAGATAAGATTTTTAGTTCATTTTCTCAGACAATGAAGCAATAAACTTAGAGTAACATCAAAGAAGAGGACGTTTATAAATTTAAATAAGTAGGAAGGCCTAGAAGAATTTAAATAGATCAAGGTAAATATTTCTCCTGGCAATACAGAAATAAATGCTTCAAGTTTCATTTTATGTCTGAATCAAAATTCAATTTAACTTTTGAATTTAGAAAGAAAATTTAGAAAGAGAATTAAAAGCTACTTAGGTGGTAATAAACGGTTTATTCTCTGACTCTTCTGAGTTTTCCCATTATTTTGTTACCACATATTTTTCTTTAATTAAATTTGTGTGTGTGTGTGTGATTTCTCAGCTGAACACCTCTTGGGAAAATGACATAAAATACTAACATTGTCATGCTTCTTATTCATTGCTCTCCATTATGTTAATGTTCACATTCCAAAGACAATTATTTCCAATTATTCTTCTCCTTACCCCATTAGCCTTCTCCATGCTGTCTCATTAGTCAGATTCCAAAAATTATTTTTTTGCCCTTTCAAAATTTCGGTTTTAATATATTTATTGTTGCTATTTTGCTATGTTTTGTTTTCTAGCTTTAGCTTCTTTGATTTCTGCTTGTTCTACCAACTATTATAAAAGAAAAGAAGTCAAAATATAATTTTTATAAATGGAAAGCCATGAACTTGATACGAATATAGTGTGAGCACATGCCAAAGCTTTAGAGGGAATTACAAGGATGGCCAAGTTGGCCCAAACAGAATCCCAGAGACTGCTCTATGTAAAATCAGTGAAATTAATTAAGACAGCCTTCACAGGCCCCTCAGCTTGAGTAAACTTTAGATAGGATTCTTTCCTTAATAAGCCCCTGACCTTCCTTTTTTTTTTTCTTTCTTCTGTGACAGAGTCTTGCTCTGTTGGCCAGGCTGGTGTGCAATGGCACAATCGCAGTTCACTGCAACGTCCACCTCCCGTGTTCAAGTGATTCTCCTGCCTCAGCCTCTCAAGTAGTAGCTGGGGTTACAGGTGCCCGTCACCACATTTGGCTAATTTTTGCATTTTTAATAGAGACGGGTTTTCACCATGTTGGCCAGGCTGGTCTCGAACTCCTGACCTCAGGTGATCCACTTGCCTCGGCCTGCCAAAATGCTGGGATTACAGGCATGAGTCACTGAACTCAACCACCCCCACTTTTTTGGAGCAGGAATTTTAGAAAACTTTCCATTGTAAATGTATTTTCTGTCCCTTTGAGATGCAAATCTTCTACATCCCTGGAATGTCTTTCTGAAGCACCTGGAAGTCACTCTTTTGAAATCTAATCATCAAGAAAGATAAAGTCTCCATTTCTCAGTCTCCCTGGGAGGGTAGAAGCCTAACTTAGGTAAGCACCAATTAGCTAGCCTAACTTTGATAAGCCCAGACACCTTGACTGACCTTTCCCCTAGAGTCTTCCAGGGCTTTTCCTCTAGCTCAACCTAAAGCTTAAAACCTCTCCGGCCTTTTGTTTCAATAAAGTTCAGTATACTCTCTTGCCCCTATTGCAACAGTTTGAGTTTGACTGATATTACAATAGTTTTGAATAAAGTTTCCTTGCCATTTTTAACAAATTCCAGGTGCAATATCACTTTGACTAAAGGAGACAGAGTAAGATTGCTAAATTAGATACAATATTGACTAATGCCCTACAAGGCAATAAAACTGCAACTTTTGATAATCCCTGCTGCTGTGCTAAGTGATGACTGAGCTATTTGCTGGTGTTTAAGATAAAGCCCTTGTTAGGTCAATTTGCATTTCAATGAGGAACTTCCTGAGACCCTAGGGGCTTCTTCATTCAAATCAGTTAGGGGGACATTGATTTCACCTTTGGGGAGATGCTAAAGATGTCCCTTCAGAAGAGTTACTCATCCTTGTTGGAGTCTCATTAATTAACATCTTGCCTCAGGGCAGCCAGGATGCTTGGACAAGGCTTTCTGTTGATCGTTTGTATTGTGGGCTACAAAGGGGCATATATCATTGCCACAGTAGGGAGCAGCGAAGTCAAGGACAGATCCTTACGGAATTAAAATTTTGCAATATAAGAGTATGTGGTGTGTAATAAATAATTTAGTCATATGAGTGCAATTTGGTATATTAATACATACTGTTTAAGTCTGCTTGACAGCAGTCCTAAAAGGTTGGTATCATCTGCCAGTTTACAGATTAAGAAATTAATCCTATTTAGTGAGTATTGGGGCTCCACCGTTTTTCTTTAACCAACATTTTCCCCCTTTTGTTATTAGCATGTAGTTCAAGTAGGACTGATTCTCTGTGGTTCTTATGCCTGAGAACTGGTCAAACTGACTTTCTATCTCACTGGCCACTGTGATGGGTTCAGGGACGAACATGAGGCCAGTGAGAGCCACACTTGGGATTTTTGTTGGCAATTTAAGAATACATGATGTCTTTTTCTGACTCTGGTGGCTAAGATAGTAGCATCTAAGACTAGAAGAGACAGGGGTCATCTTTGCATACTTAAGAATAAAGGCAACACCAAGGAAAGAGTTGGGGAAAAAAAGACAGAATGTTTTTGTTGTTATCATGTGAACCGCTAATCTAAATCCAGACATGCCTAAAAAGCCAGGCTATCCTTGGACTTTTCAGTTTGTGAATCAAAAAAAATCCCCTTCTATGCTTAACCAGTCTTTGATCTGTGTTTTCTGACATTTGCACTGAAAAATCTTGGTGAAGATAGGCTCAGAGTGTGTCCTGGACTGAATATTTGTGTCTTCCTAAAAATTCGTATGTTGAATCTGTAACAACCAATGTGATCAAGCAGTATTGATAATTTTCTTTCTAAAGATTTTGAAAATTTTCTTTGGCAGTTTTCTAATACCATGTATGCAATAACATAATTACTTGACTTTTTTCATTAATTTCGAGATTTCATCATTTCTAAGATGTGCATTTTGCTTGTATTTTATCATCTCCAAAATTGGGTATATCTTTTTACGATTACTATAAGAAAGCATTAGGTCATAGTTTATTAGTACAGATATTGATTGTGTCTCTTACAATATTTGGCATCTGAGATTCAGTGAAATAAAGTAAGTACCCAGATATAATTTAAAAAGCTTTCTATTAAAGGAAAAAAATGCACAAATGATGACAATGTTTTCCACCTATCAAAATTAACGTTGGCAATTGTGTGTTCAGTTTCTTCAAGTACACAAATTTTACATTCTTACATTTCTCAGGTATGGTATATATAGTTCTATCTTAGTTCCAATTCACACTTCCTGTAGTTTCTTTCTCTGCTGTTACGGCTTTTCACAACGCCTGTCTTTTTTCCATCATCTTGTTTTCTTAAAATGTATTTAACTTTATTAAGCTGTTTTTATATGGTTATCTTCATAATTTGATTCGTAAATATTGAACACTTCCAAAGAAAATAAAGTCATGACTTCCAAAATTTTAGGAAAAAAAGAATTTTAAAAAACACACAGTGAAGTAAGCTGCTTGATCAGTACCTTACAAGTTGCTTCTGAAACTTTCAGTCAACTGAGTTACTTCAAAAGAACATTAGAAAAACACATGCAGGGTCATTAATTCAGTCATTAATTCCTTTGGGGGGGGGTTAACTAGATAAAGAAGTTAGGATGGAGGTTCCAGATAGATTGAACAGCACGGACACCAGTACAACATTTAAAGCATTAAACAAGAAAGCTTTAAAAAAATTAAAATAGTTCTGTTGCTGACATGAAAGATGAGTAGGGGAAAGTGCCTTGAAGGGACAGTAAAGTAGTAGCTACAGGAGAGATGGTAAATAGCCTTGTGCTTTAATACAGTTTAAATATTATCTGGAAAGCTTGAAAAATTGTTGAAGGTTTTAAAAACAGGGATAACAAGTTCACATTTATATTTTATGAATATCAATTTCTAAGCAGAGATGAATAAAAATGTCTGACAGCTGGATTGGAGGCAATTAAACGAGTGAGAATTAATGAGATACTAGACTAAAACAGGTAGTCATGGATACTCGAGATCTGAAGATTTGGTTTACTATCAACCCACAATCGAAAGCATATGTATTCTATTGTCTCTGGGTTTCCCATTATCCCCAACCAAGTGAGTCATCTTCCTCAAAGAGATAGTAAGGTTGAATTCAGGATACCTATCATCCTTAGTTTAACAAATCAGTGCCAAAACTGTAAGCATCCCCTCTCCAACACACTCGTACGCAAACACTTTTATTGCATTAGCATTTCCACAATGCTGTTATTCATTCATTCATTTATTCATTCATATTCTGTGTCCATACGCATATCTCATGGCTCAAACTCTTTCACTGTACCCTTTGATACAATAGTTCTGTACTCATATAACTGCTCTAAATCCTCAGCATCCCCTTCTCTTCTTGGTGTTCACCCAGTAACACCTAGCTCTCCTCTGTGATTATTGCTTCTCCTACAGCTATCTCAGTTGGTGCTTATTTACTTCCTCATACTTCCTGCATTTCAGAGAGAGTGGTTGGGGTTGATATTCTTCCTTCCTATTACGGCTCCTAAATAATAATTCATCCATTCTCTTCTCCAGAATCCTGCTTTTTTGAAATGCATACCCGTTCTATAACTCTTTTGCCTTCTCGTGCATTTTCGGCGAGATTTCAAGAAGGTTTGAAATCTGGTTTATGGATTTCCTTCTCACTCGAAGCTCTGCCACTGTCCTTGGCGTCCTCAAGATATATGAGGATAACCCATCATAACACTATGTATGTTCATCAGGATAGACCAGATAACAAAATTGTCATGGCTTTTTAAATAACAACGTTTCATTTTCTCACCCAACCCATGGGTGGGTTGGGGTTTATGTTTTCTGTCTCCATACACCAACATCAAAGTTGGATCTTTGTTAAATCACCACAAACTCAGATAAGCCTCCCTTGATTTCTCAAATCATCAAGTCAATACTATCTGGTTATAATCTCACATAAAATCATGTATCTCTCTTCTTTAACAGCTGTTACTTTTGCAATTTTACATTTATTTGTGTGTTTTCTCAATGTGGCATTTTACATTTATTTGTGTGATTTCTGATTGGGTTTCTTGCCCATTTCTCTATCAGTACTATGAAGGCAATGGCTGTGTGTGTTTTTGGCCACCCTAGACTCTTCAATGATTAGCACAGTGAACAGCATAGACATGGAATAAGTACTTCTTGTATTAAATAATGGGTAGAGGGACAAACAGATGAATGGATAAATGGTAAGGACATTTCTCGTACACACACATGCACTGAAGAATGGAAGGTATAATACACTCCAGTATACTCTAGCTTTTGAATGTGTGATGCCTGTGGGAAATCTAAGAGTAGGTAACCAGTAGGCAGGCTAAAGCTGGAGAGTAAGTGAGTTGTGGCTTAGAAATACAAATCTGTAAATTATCAGAATATGATGAATCATTGGTTTAAAAGCAGCAAATGCTTATATGATAGATTGGTTGCACTGAGGGCCCCAATTCATGGCCCCCTTGTATCCATGTTCCCAGTGCAATGTGATTTTGTTACTCTGCCAAGAGGAAGTAGTCTATTTTCCTACCCCTTGAAGATGGGCTGGTTTGTGACATTTTTGGTCAACAAAATGCATCTGACTTTTACATGGTATGCCAGTTCTGAGCCTAGACTTCAGGAAGCTACATATCCACATACTGTGTTATATTGTTTTTCTTGGAACATGGTCTCAGTAGATAAAAATAAAACAAAAACATGAGCTACTCTGTTAAAGATTAGACCATGTAGAGGAGAGCCCAGTTTTACCAAATGAGGCCATCCTAGACTAGCCTGAATACAGATAACCACAAAACATGTGAGAGATTCCAGGTAAAATAAATAGTACTTTCTATTCACCCATAGTTAACAGCAGATGCCTAAGGAAGTGCAGCTAATTTATAAATCATGATCAAAATTTGCTTATTGTTTTAATCTACTAGATTCTGGTATAATTTGTCATATAGCAAAAGCTAACCTATATCATGCAGAGGATAAAATGCTATGGGGGCAGGACACAGTGGCTAATGCCTGTAATCCCAGCACTTTGGGAGGCAGAGGTGGGCGGATCACCTGAGGTCAGGAGTTCAAGACCAGCCTGACCAACATAGTGAAACCCTGTGTCTACTAAAAACACAAAAATTAGCCAAGCGTGGTGGCGGGCACCTGTAATCCCAGCTATTTCGGGTGCTGAGGCAGGAGAATCACTTGAACCCAGGACATACAGGAGATAGAGGTTTCAGTGAGCCGAGATCATGCCACTATACTCCAGCATAGGCGAGAAGAGCAAAACTCCATCTCAAAAAAAAAAAAGCTACAAAAATAAAATTGATAATCATTTTAATTTTTAAATTTATCTAATCCCTTTTCAAAATTAGGGAAAATTTCAAACATATGCAAAAGTAGAAAACACTACATAAATACCATACACCATCATCCAACTTCAGCATTTACTAACATAGGGCTTCTTTAATTTCATCTATATCCCTAGTCATCACCCCAACTACACCGATTCTCTTGAAAGAAATTCCTGACAACATACATTTCTCTTTCTCTCTCTCTCTCTCTCTCTCTCTTTTTTTTTTTTTTTTGGTGACAGAGTTTTACTCTTCTTGTCCAGGCTGGAGTGCAATGGTGCGATCTCAGCTCACTGCAACCTCCGCCTCCCAGGTTCAAGTGATTCTCCTGCCTCAACCTCCCAAGTAGCTGGGATTACAGGCATGTGCCCCACCATGCCCGGCTAATTTTGTGTTTTTAGTAGAGACAGGGTTTTGTTATGTTGGCCAGGCTGGTCTCGAACTCCCGACCTCAGGTGATCTGCCCACCTTGGCCTCTCAAAGTGGCGGGATTACAGGCATGACGCACCATGCCCAGCCATATACATCTCTTTATTTCATAGTCATTTTAAGTACATATTTTAGAAAAGACAACTTGAATTCTCTGAGGAAGAAAATCAATGCACTGCTAGAGGTTTGCTAATGTAATTAAAAGATACTTTAAAACAATTTCATTAAAATTCATTCTTAAATAAGCTTGAATTTCAAAGGGCCAGAAAGGAAAGAGAAAGCTGAAAAGAAAATACTTCCTATGGATAGTCATGTGGTTATAACATGAATAAATAAACATGGATAAAAATACTTCCTATGGATAGTGTTGGCCCTATGGATAGTCATGTGGGTATAACAATCTACATAGAATCAGAAAAAAAAGAGTTGCCACTGAAGCAAAGAGAACGAAGAAATCTACCACTCATCTGACTTCTGGATGAGACTCAAGGCTTTCTTGAGAAAAAAAAAAAAAAAAAAAAAAAAGCAAGAAAATGGTTATTTTGTGTAAGATAATTAGTACATATATTGGAGGGGATGGGCAGGTATGTAACTCACTACCAAGTCCCAATGACCTGAGGATTTTCTCACAATGAAGTGTCCAATAAGTATGTGCCTCTGGAAGAGGGGAAACTGTTGTTGGCCTAGATACAGAGGCGGTTTAATGAGGCAGAAATAAAATTACACATTTAATTCTCCCTCTAAGTATATTCTTTCCTCAAAATAGGCATGAAATGTTTTAACAAAGACAGCTTTTCTGACAGAGAAAAAATTAGTGCATAAGGTATGAAGTACAGGTATTAACAAAGATGTTCACTAAGTGGCATTGGTTCAAACATAAGTGTAAGAAAAATGAAAAGTCTTTGACTAGATTCACTCATTCATTAATAATAATAAACTTGGTAGGTCCTAGGGCCCAAATACTTTATTTAATTTCTATTTAAAAGTTCAAATTTTATACAAGGCTTACTGACACTTTGGTTTACATAACATACGCAAAGCTTCTTTCATGTTTACTCCTATTTTTTTTTTCATGAGATGCTCTGAGAGATTAAGAGTATCATCCAAGATTTATGATGTCGGAAATCTGGATCTAGGAACTACTCTAGGTCTCCTGGTTAGAGAGTTCTTATACTGCTGTATTACAATACTTTTCTATAATAGATGCAATTACAAAGAGATTTTAATACAGGTTTCACGTTTATACTAAAAGCTTTAAGTTGTTAAACACACACATTTTGCATCATCAACATCTATCTACTCTCTGGAAAGTCATCATCCATAATTTACCCCTAACATTTAATACATGGCTAAATCTTATTAAAACAATGGCTAGCAGCACTCCTGAACTTCCCTGGATTACCACTACCATGCCCTAAGTCTAGACCCTCAACACCTCCCATCTTGTTAATTCTTTAGCTGATGTCAGTGCCCCACCAAATGCCTACCGTAAGAAAGCTGCCTCTGATGGCTCTTGCCTGGTCCTGAGACCAATCTTGGTCTGCATGAGGGGCAAGCCAGAAATGCTAGAGAACTAAGATTACTAGTAGAAGAAACCCTCAATCAGGAACAGCTAGGGAGCTGGTAGAAAAATAACTCAGTTTCCTCTCCCTTTGGGTATAACTCTGAGAGTATGTCTATATGGTCTCACAGAGTTTTCCAGTGAACCTCATTTTCAGTTGCCCAAAGGTATAAAACAGTTTTATAAGACATGCTTTAACAGCTGCCCTTCTCTGCTATGTCTTACTTTCCCATTCCTCTAGTGATGCTCCCTTGGGGCTTGTTGCTAGAGCAATCCAACCTCAGACAACCCGTTAGCTAGAAGCTGCTCTCCAAGCCCTCCATTCAACATCCTCACACACTGCTGCTAAATGACCTCCCCAAAACTCAACTCCAGTTTTTGACATCCATCTGATTAAAGTTCTTCATTGTCTCCCTGAACCTTTTTCTTTAAAGTTTCAGCTCTTTCGTTTGGCACCCAAGACCATGAACTGATCCTTTCCAACTTCTCTAAAAACAACCCAAGTCATGGAAACTTTAGTATATTCACAGACAATTAGAAGGATATGTAATGATTGTAGCCTTATACTATCTCACCACCTAGGATCTCCTCCAAATCTCCTTTTTTTCATCTCCTTATTTCATCTAGCAAAGATTTACTTCTGTATCAGAACTCAATATTTAAATCTCCAAGAAGCCTTATGTGGTTTTTATTCTGAATTACATGTCACATCTATATGCCCATTATACTCTGTCCTTTTCTTTATTGTAACTTCTGTCTTATCAGATGTTAAATGCCGATTGACTTAACTTTCTCTCTTGATAGACTATAAGATTCTTAAGAACTGAGACATTGACTCTTGGCCATCACCTGGCCAAAAAGAACTCTCATAAATAATTTTTTTTTTTTTTTGAGACAGAGTTTCGCTTTTGTTACCCAGGCTGGAGTGCAATGGCGCGATCTCGGCTCACGGCAACCTCCGCCTCCTGGGTTCCGGCAATTCTCCTGTCTCAGCCTCCTGAGTAGCTGGGATTACAGGCATGTGCCACCACGCCCAGCTAATTTTTTGTATTTTTAGTAGAGATGGTGTTTCACCATGTTGACCAGGATGGTCTCGATCTCTTGACCTCGTGATCCACCGGCCTCGACCTCCAAAGTGCTGGGATGACAGGCTTGAGCCACCACGCCCGGCCTAAGAATTCTTTAGATAACTGTCCGAATGACTGAATATCTAGAATAATTTTCTTTATGACATTTAAGCCATCCTGGATCACTGTCTTCAGGTCCTAAGGAAAAAAATTCAAACATCTGAACCTGAGATTCTATTCTTCGGTACCTCCCAAATCTATCCGAAAGTTTTCCCTCGAGCTTCTGTTTCTTCCCATGCACCACTTTGCACTTTTCACTCCAGCCACATGTATCTGTTGCTCTTCCCTCCTAAAGCTCTTTTCCTAAATCATTATGGCTGGCATTGAGCCATTCCTACTGTGTAAAATAAAATGTCCTTTCCATTTCTCTATGAATGAAGATCTATCTTGTGGAGCCTCAGAGACCTGTGCTCTGTGTATCCATCCCTGAGTCTCCCTGGTTGCAATAGCTCTTTGTCACCATATTTCTAACAGCATTTGACATACAGAGATAAATAATTTTTTATGACTCTGTTTTTCTGGTTGACTGTGGCATCTTCAGGCCAATTTGTGTCTTGTCTATTTTTATTCCTAGGAAAAAAAAATTCCAGGCCTGATGTGTAGTAGATGTTCAATAAATCTTTGTTGAAAGTACAAACAGAAGACAACATTTCAGTTGAATTATATATATTAAAAAGCCTGTGTGTTTATGTATATATGTTCATGAATATTGTCTAAATAATTTTAATGTTGGATACTTAACGCAATGTCAACATATACGGTCTGATATTTGATGATCACACACTACTTATAAATCAATTTTAAAGAAAATGGTAGCTATCTGGTAGAAAACAGTATTTTTATGTGAGCAGCAGGAAACGCATCTGAAGATGGACATAAATCTCTCCTAACAGGAAAGTCAACCCAAAGGTAACAATGAAAACATGTAATGACAACAATATATTGAGTCTTTTATCGTGTAAAGGCACCAGTAAAAACTATAATTCTTTTAAGATCTGAGATCTAGTTACTGCTCAGAGCAAACAAGTCGATGGTTCTACATTGAAACAAAAGAGGGAATTCAAAGCTGCCAGATTTATAGCCTCTTTAGACCAGAGAAGCCACAAACAACTCTTGCTGATGAGGAAAGTATGACAATTACAAAAATTGTTAAGGGAAATGTATAATATATAAAAATTTCATGGCTTGACTTTAAGATCAAAAATTAATATTCATGATAAACGGCAGAGTCAAGGGCGTAGAGCTTTGCACTCTAGAGTTGAAGGTCTTAAACTCTAATTTTAGAGTGGTCATTAAGTACTGTTTAGACAAACAAAAATGTTATTTCCTCCAGGGGGGCGATTAAAGAGAGAGCTGTCATATTCACCTAATTAGTGAAAACAACATTCAGAGATCAAGAAAGTTTGATATTTTCAAATCTTCACTTTGTAAGCCAAAGCCTTTGAACAGACAGACATGGCAGCAATTTTCATTAGAAGTATAATTCCTTGGAAACGCCACTTTAGAAACAAGAGCACCATTTTTATTCTTTTGTACAAGCTATCTACATGAGATTTCTACACCGTGTCAATAAGGTTAACACACAGGCTGTTATTCTGCACAATACTGGCTTCCTTAATTAAGAACTTTTCAGAAGGTTGACTAATTTGCAGTGCTTATTCATTTGAAGATCACAGTGGAATCTGGAAGGCACCCTGCTATATCTTCACTACCTATGATTCCATTTGTAAATTAAATTTAGCCTAAGAGGTAAATAGTTTGTGGGGGGAAAAAAAACAAAAACATTAACAGTAAAGTGCATTTTAGAAGGAAGATTTTAGAAGGAAGATGTGTCCTTTATATTCAATCTTCTGATGTTCTGGGAGGAGATACAGACCTTTTTTCCATTCATTTTCAATCATTAACTCTTGACATTCCAACATGTGCTGGGCACGGATGTCCACCATCAAAAGACTATTACAACAAGATTATATACCATGTTGACTTTGAATTAGTCTGAGTCCATTTTTTGTGTTGCTGTAAAGTACTACTTGAGGTTAGCTAGTTTGTAAAGAAATGATGTTTACTTAGCTCACAGTTTTTAAGGCTGTACAAAAAGAACGGCACCAGAGTCTGCTTCTATTGAGGAATTCAGGCTGCTACCACTTATAGTGGAAGGCAAAGAAGAGCACAGATCACATGATGAGAACAGAAGTAAGAGAAAAAATGTGGATGTGCCAGGCTCTTTTAAAGCACCAGCTCTCCTGGAAACTAATAAGGCAAGAACTCATTCACTGCTTAAGTAGGGCATTAATCTTTTCATGAGGGATACACCCGCATTACTCAAACTTCCATTAGTAACACCTGACCTCCGACATTGGGATCAAATTTCAGCATGAGGTTTGGGGAAACAAACATCAAAACCATAGTAACCATTATCACCTGAATTTGCAAACCTAATGTGGATAAGAATCTTCTGTATGAATCCTGGTCCATCAGATTTCTGATCTTTGTTTCCACAGAAATTCTGATTCAATGGCAAGTGGTAGGATCTACGAATCTTCCTGTTTGTTTTATTCACTAGCACCGTGGCATTTTTTTGATGTAATTAGACATACAATTATAATTTAAGAAACACTGAAAAGTGGTTTCCAAGTTTTTTTGCATCACATTTACCTTCCGTGACTTATTAAAAACCTATTGTTTAAAAATGACATCTATTTTATGTATGTTTAAATAGTTTTTGTTGTTTGTTAATAGGAGAGAGAAAATACAATACACTGTATAAATGGAATAAGATGAGAATTAACTAAGTGGAATACATAGTTCACAACATGATTTAATGAAATAGGCTTTACATGTAATTTTTGTACAATGCACATCAAATATGAAAGAAAACAAATGCATTAGGGCTCTCTAGAGGGACAGGACTAATAGGTTATATATGTGAGAGTTTATTAAGTATTAATCCTCATGATCACAAGGTTCCACAATAGGCCATCTGCAAACTGAGGAGCAAGGAGAGCCAGTCTGAGTCCCCAAACTGAAGAACTTGGAGTCCAATGTTTGAGGGCAGGAAGGGTCCTGCATGGGAGAAAGATGTAGAATGGGAGGGTAGGTCTGTCTCACCTTTTCAAGTTCTTCTGCGTGCTTTATATCCTAGCTGTGCTGGCAGCTGATTAGACGGTACCCACCCAGATTAAGGGTGGGTCTGCCTTTCCTAGCCCACTGGCCCAAATGTGAATCTTCTTTGGCAACAGCCTCACAGATACACCCAGGATCGATACTTTGCATCCTTCAGTACAATCAAGTTGACACTCAGTGTTAACCATCACAAGTAAAATGTGTTCCTGAGTTTTATCAAATGCATTTTGAACAAATGATAGTCCTATAAAGCATTCCAATGACACTGACACAATTCAGTATCACTGCTATATATTGCTTTGGCTCTTCAGAATTAGGAATATGCCAAATCTGGTTAAGCATCAAACTTACCAAAAATTCCTGAAGCACAGGCAGGAAAGAAAGATCTCTGAGTTTGAGGGGCCTTGAGTTTTTGCAATAAAATTTTAGACTATCCCTTTGTTTGTCACCCTAGGTTCCGGGGCAATGCATCATGCAACAATTTGGGAAGGAAGAAAGGTGTGCCTTTCTTTTGTAAAGGAGAGGAAGAGGTATTGTGAGTTTTCAGGCAATTTTAGACAAGAGCACATGTGAAAGTTGAGGTTCTGGAGATGAATTTCCTTCAAACTATTTTTTGGGGCACAGCCTGTGAAACTTTTGCGCAACCCCAGAAATACTCAGATTTCAGTTTTAAGAGGTTGAGCCTTTGAGAGAGAGACTCTTTATCAAGTGGGCTAAGCCAGTCTGTTACCTGATCTCAAGGTACCTTGTTCTTTTTCTTCATAAAAGTCAGGATACAAGTAATTAGTGTTTCAAAGGCTCTTTTCTTGAATAAACTTCCAGAATACATGTGTTATATTCTAGCTTAATTCTACTGTGATTTAATTCACTGCTGTGCTCCCAACAGCTAGCCTAATGGCTTGTATAGAATAGATACTTAATAATGTAATAGAATAAATTAAATAGATACAATATCAAATATTCCTAGCCCATCTAATCACATTAACTTCCATGCAACTAATTCTAAAATTTCTACAGTAACAGAAATATTAGTCTTGTTTTAATGTAAATCAATTGTTAACTTATCATTTAATGGATTGGTTTATAGAGTCAAGAACATAAAGACAACCTAAGCTTCAATACCTAGAGTAGATGGGGTAAAAATTTGTTGTCAGATTACTGCAATCACCTTCAAATAAATTAGCCATTGGAAAGGAATGGATCAAAATTATAATTGTGTTAAAATCTTACTTATCTGAAGCAAATAGAAGAAGATCTACCTGAATTATCAACAAATTCAATTACAAAATATTTTAAATAAATTATTTTTGTGAGTGCACTGACGAAGAAATCAAGAGATCCAGCTTGATTTTCAGTATTTCTAAACATTAGCTTTGAGTTTCTAGAAAGCCAATACTTAACTTCTTTGGACCTCCTCCGTTGTTTATTTGTAAAATCATGCAACCCCTACAGTGAAATCTGAAATCTTTTCCATGTTTATATTACATGATTCCAGGCTAAATCAGAGCTATCCAGAAGAGTTTCTATTCTAAAAACAAATGGCTTGTAATGACTATTTTAAAACAAAGACGAAGATCCACCTGTGACTATTTAAAATTAAATAACATTAAAAATTCAGTTCTTCAGTTGTATTAGGAGCACATAGTGACATTGGGAATGGAAGCCACATGCTGAGAATAGCAGAGCATAAAGCTTTGGAGCCGAAGCCATGCAAAATGTTGAAATTATCATTAAAGTCCAGGAATGCCTATCTTACAACTACCTTACATGAGAAAATAAACTATCTTACTTAGGCCACTTTTCTGTAATATGAAGGCGAACCAATCCAACCTGATGTGATATTGCTTTGAAATGATGCTTTATTCTTTCTTTTTTTGTTTTTTGTCTTTAGGACAACATAAAACATTTTCCTGCAACCACTGGACCAGACTTCAAATTTGACTCATTCACTCCATAACCATGCCTCTTTTATAGAACAGTCTTTTATGACCTTCATGAGACAAAATGGATAGATCCAGATCTATAATTGTGAGATATAATGAAATCAGTGAAACACTCATTTAATTTTTTATTTCATAATCTTAGATTCTGTGTAATAAAAGTTACTGAATGGATACTTGCCTGAAAGTCAGAGAAACGTCACTGTAAAACCAGCATAAATCTAGGCCATAGCAAACTGATGAGAAAAGCCATACATTTTCTTCACCAAAGATTTAAAGAAGGTGAATATAAGTAGGTTATATGTATTCTAATCACAGCTGATTGGCTATTATTTCCAGTGCAAATAAAATTTTTCTGGAAACCAGAACCTAAAATATTTGAAAATGCAGGAAATTTGCCAGCAAATTCCTCAGAATGTCAGTGAGGTAATTCTACAACTGGTTGTGTGACTTAGAATCTGAGTAGAGGGAATATCTATTGAGGGCAGGATGCTTGTGTATGTATTGGGATCAGGTATGTTGGTATTGAGAATATTAACATTTCTTAATACTTTCAAAAATGGGAAAGGACAGCTATGGAAATTTAAAAAAAGAAGGCTGTCCAAGAATATGCATTACTCATTCTACAAATACTGATAGAGTACTTACCATGTACAAAACAAAAATAGGATATTGAGTCATCTCAGAATGTGTGAAGGGATACTTTTGGCTCTTACAAAATGGCTACTAACTTTCCCTCAGTCTGTCCTCCTTCTTCAGTGTAGCAGATACTTTTGGCATCCCACCCAGAACTTCACCAGCTATTGTGCCATCCTCTAGCTACCGTGGTTACCGGCTTGTCTAGACTCATGCCTGTACCCTTTTCTTGGTAATCACCTTGGTATGACAAGAATCACCAAGATAGAGATACCTGCGATGTCCAGGTTTCCTTCAGTGTGGGATTAAGCTCTGTGATGCAATTTATGCACCACAGCTCCCTGTGGGATCAGGTTGAAGCTACACTTGAAGACACAATCTTTGCTTGGCTTCTTCCCTACAGGTGTTTTTCTGAGAGCACTCTCTTCATAGCTCACTTGCACAAGAATCCCTGTCTCAGGCTTTTCTCTTAGAGAAATCAATTTAAAATCCTTAAAGATGGTAGTATTTATATCAGGCACATGGTATTACTAACAAAAACTACATACCCATGCCATCACTAAGCTTGGCGTAATTATGTGAACAAGTTCTGGCCTATGAATGTAAGTAGAAGTGATATAAGTAATCTCTGGGACTTGTCATTAAAGGTGGGAAAGATCTTGTGCTTTTCCTGTCATTCTACACCCTCGTGCTTATAATAGCATAGGTATGATGGACAGTTTTATCTTGGAAGATAAGGATGAAGACCATACCCTAGAGAGGGCAAATCCTGAGGCCTAGATAATTAGGCAGCCAATATATTAGCTCTGAAATGCTTGCCTTTGGACTTTTCCTTGACAAACATCTATCCTGTTTAAGCCACTGTTATTTCTAAGATTCTTGCTACACACAATAGCCACCCCCAAACTGTGACAACTAATGAAAAGATTTTACTCTGTTCAGATTTCAGTGATCATATACGTGTAATAAGAGATAAAATAATGCAGTTACAGCTTTGCCCTTAAGATGATCTAAGGGAAAGACTAATAAGTAGACCATCAGAGAACCCAGAAAGCACCCCCAAACCCCTTCCTTTATTTGTTCAGATGCTGTATGGGAGATCAGTGATTGGGTAACTTTATTTACATGTTTCTTTGTCTAGTAGCTTAAAGTGCAGTCAATCTTATTTCTCAACAGCCTGAGTTTTTTGCAGTAAACATGTTTAGTTTTGTATTGGAAAGCACTAAGACAGGCCTCTTGCTGTCTCTTTTCTTTATTTCCCATAGCAACATCCAACAAAGCTCAAAATATATCCAATCAAGTATCATCTCTTATGGATTTTTTATTCAAAAAATGATCTTGAATCTGTTTTATTTTCTTCGCCATTTCCACTATTAATACTCTAATCATAGGCCCCCTCCCATCATCTTATGCCTCATTTATTGTAAAAACTCATCTGTTTCCATTTTCCAATTTCTCTAGTTTCAGAGAATGCTGTAAGATTCTTCCAGAAAAACTGCTTTCAGTTTTCTATTCTCTGCTTGATATTTCTTGGCATTTATGTTTTAGCATTTTTTTTCCATTATTTACAGTCATCCTTCTATTACCTACACAAAGCCCATTTTCTAACAACACTGATCTACTTGCTTTATCAGGAATATATTGTGGCTTTTTCTTTGTTAATAACAACAACAGTTCCTACTGTTGGCTTTGCTATTTGCAGCTTGCAAGGCATTTTCTAGATCAGGGGTCAGCAAACTATGACTATTGAAATACAGCCATGTCCACTCATTTATATCTTGTATATGGATACTGTCTGGCTATTACAACATAGTTGGGTAGTTGTAATAGAGACTATATGGCTTGACAAATCTAAAATATTTTACAATTTTACCCTTTATATAAAAAGTTTGCCAGCCCTTGTTTTAGCCCATTATTTAATTTCTCTTGTAGTAATCCTCTTGAAACTTTTCTAACAAAAATCTTTCCCAATTACACTTTCCTTGGCCATGAGTTTAGTCTTCAAAGTACTGCTCAAATCACAAGTTCTTCATATGCTCTTCAATCAGCTCCTTTTTGTCTTCTCTATATTCAATGAGATTTTTATCCTTTTTTTTTTAACCTTAGGACCATACACAAAATTAGATTTAGAAAGAGCCTTGAATCTTAACACCCTATTCTTTTTCACTTATCCCAAATAAATGATTACTTTATCACTTACTCCAAATTTTGCTGATCAGCAGCTACTACTTTATTAAGCCTATTCAATTTCTCTTCACTTAATGCATTAACATTAGCAGTTAAGATTTTATTTTTTTGGAAACTAGTCTTTTTACACATAAGTAACAAATAGTAATAATCACATTATAACCCTGTATAGCCACCAATAAAGTCCTGCTAGATTGTAAGCGACTTGTTTGCCTGGCATATGTTGTTTGTACTTTAAAAATCCCTTCATTATAATTACCAATTTTGTCATGTCCTAGATTTTCAGTAATTTTGGTGAAAGATGATAATTATACATGTTATATCCATGATTGAAAAGGGCCTATAACAATTCATTTGACCTAAAATAGAATAAAAAGACTATATAAAATCTCAAATTGACTCTATGCACCTAATTATTTTACAAATGTATCTTTTACAGTATGCTACCTACTCCATATTAATTTGATACTTTTTGAAGAAAATTTATAAGTCTCTGTCTGCCTTGAACATGACACAATTGATTTCAAAGAGTTCTCAAAGCTATCTCTTCTACAGGACTTGGAAAGATTAGACAAAGCTTTTCTTAATCCAGTGATCTAAGAAACTACCCCATCATCACTCCAGCAGAATTCGTTTCATCTTCTTAGTAAAAAAAAAAAAAATATGCTGTTTTGTTGAAGACATATATTTCCTACATGGTTTTTAAAAATCCGTAAATCAAATAGACAATTCACATAGCTCTTGGCTTTTATTTCCATCAGTTGAGTTTGTTGTTTTTGAAAATAATACAACCCAGAAATATAGCAATTTGGCTAATTATCACTCTGTTAAAAATAGTTTGATCCATTAGAAAATGCTTTCATGTCTCAGACATGGAAATATGGCTTAAACTTCAATACCTTCTCCAAGAATCATCAGAGTTAACCAACTGAAAAATCTCATTGAAGCCTATTATGGCAAGAAAGATGTCTCTACCAAAAAACTACAAAAAGTGCCTGATGTGCAGTTTTACAATTTAAATCTATTATCCATAAGAGACTCTACATCCAGACTTCAAAGCTTATTTTAAAGACCTTCACTTGTATACGACTTTTTTTTAAAGAGACTGGCTTATGTAGGTTCCGTTGCATTTTTTATAAACTATAAATTATAGCTGATATTCTCAAGGGCATACTATGGTTTCAATTAAGAGAGATACTTTAAAAATTAGAAAACCAAGATTGTGAAACTACACTAGACCCTTGGAACACATATGCATACGATCATTAAAATTACTGGGTAGGATATAAAACATTTATATTGACTTTGATTGCCCTGAACAAATTATGAAGACTCCTTAGGGCATAAATATTTAAGGCTTTCTAAAATAATGCCGACATTCTATATCCTTTGATTCAAGAATGACTTGATTTTTAAATAATAATTACATAAAAATTCATAAATATTAAAAGTATACTGTATCATACAGATCTTAAAAAAATACTTAAATTATTTTTACTACAGTGATAGCAATTACTAGTGCAGGTTTATCAGATATAACATTTTATTAGTTTTCATTTCTACCCAGTGACAGTAAAGGTATATTCTGTCAAAAGATAGAAAATTGTCATATGAAATACCAAAAATCATGATTTAGGACAAGTCATGAATAATTTGTGTTAGTTTCAGACAAGAGATGCCATAAGAAATAGAATTATTTTCTCATAGAAAATGATAGGAATCAGAAAATTGTGCAATTTTGTCTATAGCAGTGTTTTCCTCAAAGTATTCTAAGGAACACTAACCCAATCACTCATTATTTCATTCAATAGCTATGTATTGAGTGCTTTCTTATTGACAAACACCTCATATTGATTCTGAGGGAGAAAAATGTCTGAGGTAATATGTTTAGTATACAATGCATACTCCATCATCCAGAGAAGATAACTAAGAAAGTCTATGAGACAGACTCTACAGACTCTAAGATTCTTAGCTAGAAGGGCCTATGAGGCATACCCTAAGACTAGCGAGGCAAAACGTATTTAAAAATCTTTGGTAGCCGGGCGCGGTGGCTCAAGCCTGTAATCCCAGCACTTTGGGAGGCCGAGGCGGGTGGATCACGAGGTCAAAAGATCGAGACCATCCTGGTCAACATGGTGAAACCCCGTCTCTGCTAAAAATACAAAACATTAGCTGGGCATGGTGGCGTGTGCCTGTAATCCCAGCTACTCAGGAGGCTGAGGCAGGAGAATTGCCTGAGCCCAGGAGGCGGAGGTTGCGGTGAGCCGAGATCGCGCCATTGCACTCCAGCCTGGGTAGCAAGAGGGAAACTCCGTCTCCAAAAAAAAAAAAATCTTTGGTACATTGTCCTCCAGCATCCTGACTTGAACAGCAAAGTAGAGGGGCATCTTTCCTGAAGATATTTATGGGTATGGCTTCGGCTTAATGAAGTGGATTACAACTTAATATATGGAAGTTGCACAACATTTTAAGGAACCATACCACCTTATACTAAAAGGGATAAAGTTCAAATTGAAAAGGGGCCTCTGGGTCATTCATTTTATATGGAAAGGAAGAGGATGGACACAAGAACGTCAGAGAACCACCTCCAGTAAGCAGAACTGAGACCTAATTAAGAAATTGGTGTCATGGATCCAGGTGAATTTTAGAATTGCCATGTGACTGCTCTGTATCTCCTATCCCCAGCTCCCATTTCAAATGGGGATATGTAGTTTAGTGATATTATCCCTATCTCACTATTGATGTGGGCTATGTGTGGGCCAAATTACATATCTTTTTAGTTCACAGGGCTTTAGATGAAGAACAGCCACTCCTGAGCAGTTGTATTCAGGGAACTAAGCACGAAGAACCTCGTTCACACTCAGAACTGACTTGGATAATAAGATCATCGACTTCTATTGCGATCCTGATGCCACAGAAAGATAAGACTTTGGAGGTTTCAGGAATGGGGTCAGTACACCTTGCATTTATAAGGATGTGAATTACAGTATTAAGGGTCAAAAGACTGACTCTTAGACTATTACTTTGGTGGCCCTACCAATAAACCACACCTCAAAGCCTCTGTAAAGTCTTCTCCTGTATTATCTCAACACTTGGTTCATGGAACATCAGTAGGCATGACTCGAGGAGATGCTTGATAAGTAGTTAGGAGTTCCGATTGCCAAATAAAAATCCACCTGACTTGATGGAAAGATAGATGGAAAAAGAATATGGAGAGAGAGAGACAGGTCCTCAGAAATAATAGAGAAACAGGCTCAGCAAACCCTATATTGTAGTGGACTCCAGCCACACGTGACCACGGGCAAGATCACTGGAAGAACCACCTAGTGGAGTCCAGCCCACATTACAGAATCATGTGCAAATAAAGTGATTATCGTTTTAAACTACAAAGTTTTCGGGTGTTTCCGCCCCAGAACAGGTATAGGAAACAATTGGTTTTGAAGCGATTATAGAAAAGATAGAAGGAAAGTAAACATAAACTGGATTTTCTTCAAGAAATAAATATGTATTATTCAGGTAGGCAATGAAACTATTGAATTTCGAATGAAGGAGCAAGGTGAAAATATGATAAGAATTTATGCCTTAATCTGTGAAGAGCAGACAGGATAGTGAGCCATGTCATTCTTCAAGTTCTGACGTCTTTCTCATAGGTATTTCTTCCATCTTTCAGAGCCTTCTCATGCTTGTTTGCTGTTACATGCAGGCTTTTTAGTTGTAAGAGGTAAGGTTTAAGAGGAACGGGGCTACTCTATCTCAGCAAAATTCCACTGAATTCTAAACTATTTTCATAGTATCTACAGCAATTGATTACATACTCATTTTCTCTTAGGTAAACTACTTGAAAGTAAAAACTTTTCTTTAAATCTTTTTAATCCTAGTATTAGCACAGTATGAGTGAATAAATGTATTTTCTTTAAGTACTCTTTGATAGCTGCTCACTTAACATGTTTTTTCAACGAGAAAAAAAGTTACATACTCCTGAAAGGAAAAATCAAGTCTTGGGCAAATGAACTACATACCAGATATAACACATCATAGATATCCCATTTGAAAAAAAAAATGTGTTTTAAAAATGTTAACACAGAAAAGCCAATCACATTTTTATATAGAAACAATGTACATGTTGACACCAACATTAAACAGATGATATCATTTAACAACATTCCAAAGAAAATGAAATAGTTAAAACTTTTAACGAAGTATTTACAGGATTTGTATGCTGATGAAAGAAATCAAAGAAGGAAATTCTAAATAAATGGAGACACATACTGCATTCATAGATTGTGAGACTCAATATAGTAAAGATATTATTTATCTTCAAACTGATCCATAGGCTTGATAAAATTGCTACCAAAATTCTAGTAGGGGCTTTTGTGGACATATACAAAGTTAGGCTAAAATTTACATGAAAAATAATAGCCCTTGCAATAGCTAAATACAATCTTTAAAAAGACATATGAAGGAGGAGGACACACTCTAGTTGATATTTATGCCACCATATAGCTATACTAAACAATACAGTTTGGTATTGGCAGAGAGATAGATGACGGTATGGAATAAAGAACACAGAGATTAACCCACAAAAATATGCTCAATGGATGTTGAATAAAGATGCAAAAGCAATTCAAGGGGGGAAGCATAGCCTATTCAACAAATGGTGCTAGAACAATGGGATATCCATCCCTATAAAACTAAGCCTTAACTTAAATAAACTTTAGTCCTTAAATAAATATTAATTCAAAATTAATACTTTATGATGTAAATGCCAAAAGCAATTGCAACAAGAGCAAAAATTGATAAATAGGATCTAATTAAACTAAAGAGCTTCTGCACAGCAAAAGAAACTATCATCAGAGTGAATAGACAACCTACGGAGTGAGAGAAAATTTTTGCAATCTATCCATTTGACAAAGGTCTAATATCCAGAGTCTACAAGAAACTTAAACTTGTGAGGAAAACAACAAAAACTCCATTAAAGAGTAGGCAAATGATATGAACAGACACTTTTCAAAAGAAGGCATTTAAGTGGCCAAAAAACAAATGAATAAAGGTTCAAAGTCACTATCGTTAGAGAAATGCAAATCAAAACCACAGTGAGATATCATCTCACACAAGTCAAAATGGTGAATATTAAAAAGTCAAGAAACAACAGATGCAGTCAAGGTTGCAGAAAAAAAGGCACACTTTTCCACTGTGAGTAGAAATGTAAATTAGTTCAACCATTGTAGAAGACAGTGTGGCGATTCCTCAAAGATCTAGAAACAGAAATACCATTTGATGCAGCAATTCTATTACTGGGTATATTCTCAAAGGACTATAAATGATTCTCTTACAAAGATAAATACAAGTATATGTTCACTGCAGCAATATTCACAATAGAAAAACATGGAATCAACCCAAATGCCCGACAATGATACACTGGATAAAGAAAATGTGGTACATGTATACCAGGGAATTCTATGCTGCCATAAAGAATAATGAGCTCATGTCCTTTGCAGGGACATGGATGGAGCTGGAAGCCATTATCCTCAGTAAAGCAATGCAGGAACAGAAAACCAAACACCACATGTTCTCACTTCTAAGTGGGAACTGAATGATGAGAACACATGGACACAAGGAGGGGAACAACACACACTGGGGCCTGTCAGAGCTGGGTGGGAGTTCTGGGGGAGGGAGAGCATCAGGAAAAATAGCTGATGCATGCTGGGCTTAATACTTAGGTGATGGGTTGATAGGTACAGCAAACCACTACGGTACATGTTTATCTGTGTAACAAATCTGCACATTCTACACATGTACCCCAGAACTTAAAATAAATAAATAAATAAATATATATATATACATATAATAAAATCAGCATTTAAAAATATATATTAATTCAAAATTAATTACAGACTTAAATGTAAAATGTAAAGCAATTGAATTTTTGACAATCTTTAAATCTTAAAAAAATAAAACAAGGAATAATCTTCAGGACTTAGCAGTTGGCAGAATTTTTAGACTTCACACCTAAAGCATGGTCCATAACTGGAAGATTTCACAAATTGAACCTTATCGTAATTTAAAACTTCTGTTTTGCAAAAGACCCTGTTAGAAGGATGAAAGATAACCTACAGACAGTCAGAAATTATTGGCAAATTACATCTCCAAAAAGGATTAGTATTTAGAACATACAAAGAATTCTCACAATTCAGTGAGGACATACATAATTCAATTACAAAATGTACAAAGATATGGATATTTTACTGATGAGAAGAGAGATGGCAAATCAACACATGAAAATTTTGGTCATCATTAGCCATTAGGAAAATGCAAAGTAAAATCACAATGTGCCTACCAGAATGGCTACACTTAAAAGTAGTAACGATAGCAAATGCTGCAAGGATGTGGAGAAGTCATACTTGCTGGTGGGAACAGCAAATGGAATAGGTACTTTGAAAAATACTTTAGTACTTTCTTATAAAACTAAGCCCACAACTACCATTCAATCCATATTCACTCTTGCACCTTTATCCCAGAAAAATAAACTTATGCTTACCAAAAACTGAGTAAGAATGTTCATAGAAGCTTCATTTTTAATATCCCCAAGCTGGAAACAATAAAGATGCCCTTCAACAACTGAATAAATATTGTGGTAGTCTATACCATGGAATTCTACACAGCAACAAAAAGGAATGAACTATTTATGTGCAACAACTTAGATGGATTTCAAAGGAATTATGTTGAGAGAAAAATCCAATTCCATTATGTTATACACTGTATGATTTAATTGATAATGCATTAATACATCATCAAAATTATAAATATAAAGAATAGATTAGTGGTTCCTAGAGGTTTGGGATTGGGGTTAGGTAGAGATGGATGTAGCGATAAAAAAACAACAGGAGGGGCCCCTGAGGTGACAGCATTGTTCTGTATCTTGACCATATCAATGTCAATATCCTGATTATGATATTATACCACAGTTTTACAAAATGTTACCACTAAGCAAATCTGGGTAAAGGGTTCATGGTATCTCTCTCTGTTATGTCTTGCAACTGAATATGAACCTGCAATTGTCTCAAAAATAAAATTTTAATAAAAAATCGGGTGCCAAATAACTTAGCATGCTACCAATTGGGGGGCATTGGAATCCTTCCACATGTACCAGCTAGCTTTGCATATATAGGGCATAACTATGAAAAGGGGAATTAAAAACTTGGAGGTCAAGAATATGGAACTATTATTTTATTTTATTTTATTTTTATTTCATTTCACTTTTAATAGACAAGGTCTTATTCTGTTGCCCAGGCAGAAGTGCAGTGGCACGATCATAGTTCACTGCGGCCTCAAACTCCTGGGCTCAAGAAATCCTCCCACCTTATCCTCCTGAGTAGCTAGGACTATAGGTGCACTCCACCACACCAGGCTAATTTTTTATAAGTTTTATATTTGTAGACACGAGGTCTTGCTATGTTATGCAGGCTGTTCTCAAACTCCTGGCCTCAAGCTATCCACCTGCCTTGGCCTCCCAAAGTGCTGGGATTACAGGTATGAACCACCACACCTGGCCACCAAATTTTTACTTTTTCAAAAGTAAACTTGTCATCATAGATGACTGTAAACAAAGACAAACGAAATTGTTACATAGCTTTCCTTCATTCAGTTTTTCATGTAAAAGATAAAATATAAATTCAAGAATGAGTAAACTGGGTAAAGAGCCCAGAAGTATGGAGCAAAGAATTGTGTGGTATTATTTTGTCCAAAATAGACATTAAGAGAAGGCAATAAAAAAGTCCTTGTTCATTATAATGATAGTAATCTTAGGAATTTCCACTATTTGTGCCATTTAATTGCATATATTTAAGTGTAAATGAAAACTAGATAAACAACTTAATTGACAAGTTAATACTCACAGTATTTATCAGAAAGGCTAGAACCTTAGAATGCATCCTAAGATTTTCAAACCTCTGAAATTCTTTGCAAGTGGATTATTAAAAAACTAATGGTGACAGTTTAGTGGCCTGATAGCTAACAACGTGCCAAAATGTCAGTGACTCAACTGACAGCTCTTGAGCTTCCCTCACGTCAAGCCATACTATTTCAAATGCTGTTTGTAAAGATTTTTGAGCATCCCTTTCCAAATTGGAAAAGGAAGCCATAACAACACTAGCTTCAAATCAATTGGTATATTTGAATTTCAGTGACAAAAATATCTCTTCCTGTAGTTTATCCCTTTCTCTAGAAAGCCACTTGACACATATAAACTTTAAAGTATGTGTCTTTTAGATTCACCTTTTATTAAAATGTAGACATATGAACATATGGCAAGTGTCAGCTTTTGGAAACTTTTCAACCTTTCATTCATTATTGCAACTGAAAATTCAGAGGGATTTTAATGCAATTTCTCAGAGTATTGGTTCACAGTGTATATTTAAATACATCAGAGAATTGCAGCCTCAGTGTTTTCAAAATTCAGATTACTAATGTGAATACATCATTATTTTCCCATCAATAATAAGCGAGGAAATGAAGTGTTAACTATGGACATCCACCTCAATTCTAATGTCAGATAAATGAGGACACACATTTGCCTATCTTGAATAATCACCGCAACATATGCATGAACAATAAGAAATAATGATTTTCAAAAGAAACATAGCAGATATGAAATTAAAATCTAATAACTATTGGTCAGATGAGAATAACTAGTCCAAACAGTATTCTTTAACTGTACTAGTATCACAGTTATTGATCAGTACCCCTATAAAACCTTTACTTCTATTAAGAGTTATGTTAAATCATAAAAGGATTAGTAAACCCTAAGAGAAAGAAGAGTTGCCAAAAGAATGATGGATTTGTTTGTTTGTTTGTTTGTTTGTTTGTTTTTGAGATGGAGTCTCACTCTGTTGCCCAGGCTGGAATAGAGTGGTGTGATCTTCGCTCACTGCAACCTCTACCTCCTGGGTTCAAGCAGTTCTCCTGCCTCAGCCTCCCGAGTAGCTAGGATCATAGGCACCCATCACCATGCCCAACTAATTTTTTTGAATTTTTAGTAGAGATGGGTTTCTGCTATATTAGCCAGACTGGTCTTGAACTCCTGACCTCAAGTGATCTTCCCGCCTCTGCCTCCCAAAGTTCTGGGATTACAGGCATGAGCCACCACGCCCAGTCAGACACCTTTGGTTTTTGTTTGTTTGTTTGTTTGTTTTAAAGTCTACTAGGCATTTTTCCCAAACACAACTCTTTACTTATATTCATTTATAATTTCCAACATTAACTCTAACATAATATATGTTGTCAGTGTTAAAAGGATACATTTCTGTTCAACTTTTGTGCATCCTGACCCTATTTCAATGTCCTAGCACACCTGTAGCCATAGCTCAGCTTACAGGTAATTATTACAGATGACAGTGAGAAGGAGGCATGATATTTATGACAGAGGAATGTTAGCTGCTGATCAGGATTTCAGAAGTGGCAGTTACATTTCTTTATTTGAAAAAGACACTAGGTGATTCTGAGGCTTTCTCTGAGTTTGGGAGTGAACTACTTTAGATTCTTCATTTCTCTGAATAAGCCAAAATACCGAAAGCCAAATAAATAGATTTCAACACACCCTCTATATGACTATACCTAGCTTTGCTAATGTTCTAATAGCCTAATGACATACACGTTCATGCAGAGTGTGATTCACAATCCACGGAGGGCTCAATGTTTGAACTGCGATTTTTAACTGTTAATGTGTTACATAGATACTGCTTCAGTGCATTATCATTAAACAAACTGCATATGCCTCTGCAGAAACTGACAAAGATGTGTAGACGTATGATAAGTATCCTTGGGGATACAGAAACAGAATTTGTTATGAATTTCAGTATTGGCACTGAAAAACTTGGGAAAATTTTTGTATGGACCCAGAAGTTTTGGTTAGCAAAGCAATCTGGAATAGAGTCTTCATATTCTTTAACATGGTAATGCTTTCTTCCACTCCCTGTGCACATACACACAGTACCTAAATCATCTTTGCAAATGTGTGTGAACCAGAAGTATCCATGCTCTATCTGTCTGTGAAGGGCAATAACAAAATATTCCAACCCATTTAGCAAGAAACTATGCATCCTTTCTGCAAGTCTTTGCTTACGTTTTATTTGCACCATTTTACTTCCTCTATAAATTTTATTTCATAGTTTTTGGTAATCCTTGGTAACATAAGTAGATACCCAGATGGTATCTCTTTCCTCCATAAGCTAGAAATAATGTCTAATATAAATTCCAATCCCATCTTTTTATGATTTTAAATTTAAATTTTAGAAAGCAGCAACACATGCAAATATTGAAACAATGGCTTTAGGTAAAAGAGATAGCAGTAAGATTTAAGTATGAGAAAGGAGCACGTGATTTATTTGATTCAGCAGTAATAGAATTAAAAGGATACCTGATGACACAAGCGTAGAGACCGCTGTCCTGTAGCAATGTTGGCCGGAACCAAATGGAGTCTTCTTCTTTGCTCATTCTACTTCCATCAAAGGCTATTGGCTCTTCAAAGTCTCCAGGACCAGAACTTTTGTACCACATCAAACTGAGTCCAGCACTTTGGGCAAGGGAGTAATTTGCTCTGATATAACCATAAAAGAGTGCACATTTGATTCGAACAGGCTCTCCCACCAAAACTTGATATTTCTTGATATCAATAGACCAATCAGTGCATCCATCAGCTATAGTAAAAAACAGAGAAAGAGAGAAAGAGAGAAAAAAACATTAGAGGGAAAAAATAAGCAATTAAATTATTCATTCATCCAACAAATATTTACTGAACATCCATATTGGGTCAGATTTTATTCTAGGCACAGAACACACAGCAATGAATCAAACTGAGAATGGCCCTGCAAAGTAGTGGACTCTGCTAACAATATATTCTTCATTTAGTCTACTTCTGCTGTTATTTATTGTTAGTTTATATCAGTGTGCTGGTTATTGACTTATTGCCTTTTAGTTCTAAAAGTACCTTTCTGCCTGCTCGGTGAAAATAGATCTAGGTCTTGGAGATATGTTTTTGTTTGCTAGCTGGCACCGAAGCTTTGTGGGGAGAGGGCACTGGTGACACATTTCAGGAAGAAAGAAAGGGATTTGTTTCCTGTTTCAAGTGTGCTCATTTGGCAGGCTCTTGCAGTGAGCAAGGCTTCTTCAGCACCTGGCTCCTACACTGCCTGGCAACCGGCTGCTTGGCGATGTTTCCCAGGTACCTTAGAGGGAGGGTCTCTGTTAACATCAAGAGGACAGATTTCTGACAAGTTCTGCTAGTATGGCAACTTAGTGATTATTACCATTCAGTAAGCTATAGTTGTACCTTCCCAATAGAGTGCAGATCTCTGCTCTGGGTATGAAAACTTAGGGACTTTTTCTTAGGTGTGCTATCTTAGCCCTAGGGATAATGGTAACGATTCCTCTATTCTTTAGGGCTCTCTTTTGCTATAGACTGAATATTTGTGCCCTCCCCTGAAAATCCATATGTGGAAGCCTTAACCCTCAATATGGCAGTAAGTGGAGATGAGGCCTTTCTTTGGGAGGTAATTAGGGTTAGATGAGTAGGGTCACGGGAAGGAGGTTCTTGATGGAATTAGTGCCCTTATAAGAAGGGACACCAGAGAGCTTAACTCTTTGTCTCTCTCCACTTGTGCTTATAAAAAAGAGGTCATGTGAGCACACAGCAAGAAGGTAACCATCTGAAAGCAAAAGACCAAATTGGCTGGTACCATGATCTTGGACTTCCGAGACACCAGAATTATGATAAATAAATATATTTTGTTTAAGCCACTCAGTCTACGGTATTTTATTATGGCAGCCTGAGCAAACCAATACATCTTTCTTTTATGCTAGCCAATCCCTTCATTACTATAATCCCCCATTACTTTTAATAATTATTTATATCAACTTTCATTGTTCAAATGACTGTGTGTTTTCTCTGATTGGATCCAAACTGACACAATTGAGAATAAATGTTTTACAGCCAAACAATATAGAAATCAATAAAACAGAGTTAAGTTCTGGTAGTGTTTTTTTCCCAGCCAGAGACAGAGGTAAACAGTTATTTTGCTCTGACTTCTGGGAGAATCGGAGAAGTGTAAACAAAAAACCATGGTGGGAAATCGGGAGGATGGGGGTGGGGTATGATTAGGTTTTCTGTGTTTTCTGCAGGTACCACCTTCCAAATGACACCTTGACACCATTTTTTTTTTTTTAAATCTCATCTCTCTCAGCACACACATACAAAACAAAAGGTTCCCACAGGGCAGGTACATCAACATCATCATCATCATCATGGAGAAGTTGTGAATTTACTGTTTAGACAGGGCAGTTGCCCAACACTTAGCAAGAAAATCAATTTGGCATTACTCAGAGTATACAAATGTTGAGCAAAAGGGCAAAGACTGAGAAAACAGGGCCTCTGACAGCAATAATATTTGAGTATTGCAAGCAGGGTTAAACTCACTACAAATTAAAAGGAGGGCAATCTAACAGCTCTGAGAACAGGATAAATAATATCGTATTCAAGGTAAGAAAAATGATCTAGATGAAAAGGAAGATGTACATTTACAGCAAGGAAGACACATAATATCATGTGGAATTAATTATCTTCATTTATTATCTTAAAATTATATCTAACATCTAATAAGCACTTAATGATATGCCAGGAGTTTATAAACTTTTATTTACCTTTCACAGAAATATAAACTGAGGCACTTGAACTTGCTCTTCCCTCTGCCTAGAACATTTTTCACCAGCCAACTCATGGCTTCCTCTTTCTCACCAAATATCACCTCCTCAGAGAGGCCTTTTGCCTTCCCATCCTGGTCACTGGATCCAGAGTATGCCTTGCTATTTTTTTCACAAGACCTATTGCTATTTGATGTTATATTATGTATCTACTTTGCTTTCTGTCTCCCTGGTTGAATGTAAACCACCTGAGAGCAGGGACTTTGTCCTTCTCACTTCCCTTTTCAGCCACAGTGTCGAGAATTGTGCCTGCGAACAAGTTCAGCATACATTTACTAATTGAATGAATGAAGCATGAATACATAAACAAAATAAACAATTGAATTACCAAATTATACAGTTGAAGAAACTCCATGTCAGTTAATAAGGGTGAGTGCTGGGGTTCTCACCCAGCTATATCTGAACCTAGAATTAATCCTCCCTACTGCCACATATTGTTTTTTAATAAAGGTGAGAATTTCACAGCTTTCTTTGATTTAGTTAATTTCAAGTACCAAATTTAGGTCTAAAATTTTGACTAAAGGGCTGTACTGAGGTACTGTCTAGAGTAAATATGCTGGAAGTTTGTGGGCATCATCAATGTCTGAGTCATTGTCATCATTCCTGTCAATGACTACTGTAGAGCCAGCATACCATGTTAAACAGGATTTAAAAACTACACAGAGATGTCCAAGTTATATAATTGCATATAATATTTATTAAAACAGTTGTGTATCTTTCCAATTTCACACAATGAATTCTAGGTTGTAATTTTTAAAAGTTATAATTCTGATTATAAGTGTAAAATTATTTTGATTTACCACTATGTAAATTACAATAGAATCAAGTTAATATAACTGACACTGGCTGTCATGGACGGTATCGTTACCAATGAAAAAGGTTGAAATACCTTCAAGGTAGCAGTATATAAACAGTAAGATAAAATTATTCAAGTCTCAGAAGATTTGTAGTATAAAGCAAAATGCTTGAAGGTAAGCAAAATGATTAGTCTAGAAAGTTTTAAAAAGTTAGTAACAAATTAGACCAAGAGAAAAGAGGAAGAGTTGTACTGGGAATACTTATAGATATTATTACACACTTCCAGAATACGCTTTCTGAGAAAATGTTGGAAGAAAATCACAAATTTTCCTTAAAATTAGTGTTATTAAATACTTAACTATCAGTCAAGAAAAAAAGTTTCAAATGGTTCAACATCACGTGCCAAAGAAAAGTTAGAGGTAAAATGAAGAAATGGCACTTTGGACATTAGAGGCACCTGGTGTTCATTTTAATACGGAAACAGATGGAGGATGGCTTGGGAGGTTTTACTACCCTTTAACTAAATGCATGCTGTTCAAAAATAAACTATCAAATTAAAATGGTTCAATAATTCTAGGAAAAAGATGGCAAACACTATAAAGAACAATTCAAAACATACTCAAATTATTTGACTAAAGTCATTTAAACGAATGATGATTTAAATAGTTATAACAAAACATTTCACTAAATGAAAGAAGTGATAAAGGGGATATATCTTTTTCTTTGTTAACATTTTGCCTCATTTGTACACATGCTCTCTCTTGTATGTTGTATTATTGGTCTAAATCAGCTGAAAATAAATTAGAAGCATAATGACATTTCATCTCCAAATACTTCAATAAACATCTCCTTGTGAATGAAGACTTTAAAAATACAGCCACAAAGTATATTTTTAAACCTTGTGTAGTGAGACATTTTAAATCTTAAAAAGATATGTGATAACTTAAAATCGAACTCTTGATGAACAGAATTGCTGTTGATCCATTCAGTTTTTTCTTACTTCAGCACACAAACTCTGTTGGCTTGGGAAAAATTATTCCAAAAGCATATTTCTAGACACTGTTGATTTCGTTACACATTAATTGTATTTAATTTATATAACGTTTATTGCTATTATTTTTTAAAATTATCATCAGGTAATTGTGTACACTGGTAGTATTTAATCTCTTTTTCTCTCTTTTAGAATAAAATACCCTTCTATAAGCCTCAGAAAATTTGCTATTGGTACTTTCGTTCTCTGATGGGAGGATTCTATGGAAATACTCTAGTTCAACATTTCTCTGCAGTACATGTTCTTTCACAGCCAATGGGAGTTTATGAAGGAAGCCATAAAGTTACATTGGGGAGTAGGAATAAGAAGAACCATGTTCATTCATTTTTGTTACCACCCATACTGTTCTGTGAGCCTATATGAAGACAGTAATGAAATTAAGATTCAGAAATAATTTCTTTACTACTGATGTACTATGAACAAAAGCTACATATGTAGCTTTTGTTTAGCTTTCGTTACAAAAGATTAAAGATTAGAGAAAGTACTTTTAATTAAGTCACTATTACTACATATGTAAGAGCTAAAAATATTTCCATGGTAACTAACTTGAAGTTTGAATTCTTTCAAAAAAGTCTAACAATATAATTTATACATGTTGCATACTAATATGAAAATGAAATACTATATTTATAGGATCAGTTATGTTATTTTAAAATAAAATTGAGCATCCCTAATCAGAAAATCTGAAACCGAAAATGCTCCAAAATTCAAAACATTTTTAGTGCCAGCTGATATGATGCCACAAATGGAGAATTTGAAACCCGATCTTATGTGATGGGTTTCAGTCAAAATGTAGGTTCACAGCACGCAATTTATTTAGCATCTCCATGGAAAATACAAAATTACCTTCAGACTATGTGTATAAGCTACATATGAAACATAAATTAATTTCATGTTCAGACTTAGGTCCCATCCCCAAGATATCTCATTATATGCTGCATATGGAAGTATTCTAAAATTTGAAAAAGATCTGATATCTAAAACACTTCTGGTCCCGAGAATTTCAGAAAAAAGAATACTCAGTCTGTGTCTACTTGAGTAGATACCTTGAAATAATAACTAAAAACTAGGGGTAGCAATTCTCACTTTGCAGCAACTCTTGTTGTTGGAGGAACAAACACAAAAAACACCCCAAACTTCTAACTTTGCCTTTTTAAAAGCTCGACACTTCATTTTGGCTGAGAAAAATTCTTCATAAGGGTTCCTCTTCCTTGTATGTGTCTACATGTAAACAAATCCTCAATGTTTTAGGTTAATTTTCTCCAAACAATCCTTGAACAGTTAATTTGAAGGTCCCATGCATCTGTGTGGGATCATGTTACTCCGGCCTTGCATTAAGGAAATTCAGCTTAAGGCATATTGTTTTTGACTCTTCATTTTTACTTTTCTTAGTGTTCAGAAGTAACATGAGAAAGTACCTAACACAGTACATGGAACATAAGGGATGTTCTGTTCTCCATTCCCACACTGAACAGGAGCAGAAAAGGCCCTGCTATTTAAGCAAACACAAACAGATGCACGTCGTGCTATAAGAAAATCTGGATCCTCATTTTCTTTTATTAGTCTGGGCATAAGAAATTGATACAGATATGTAACATCTTGGTACATATGGTCTATCTTTGACTTTAAATACTTTTTTCATTATTTGGATTATTTCGTTATCCTGAGTTCTCTAGCTAATACATACTTTCATTAGCATGTATTGTAATAAATCACTATTTGCTTACATGCATTTCATTGATCACTGAAGTGTGAAGACTCTAAAAAGTAGGATTTTACCGTACTTTTTAAAACACAGAGTTTTGTGCTTCCCTCTCAGAGTTTCAGATTTCTATCACTATCTTTATGTCTCTATCTTTCTCTATTTTTCTCTCTATTTCTATCTCTGTCTAGCTATCTGTTTATCTACCTTTGTATCCATCACCTATCTAAATCTCAAACTGAACCCAGCAGCATGTGCCTGTAGTCCCAGCAATTCGAAAGGCTGATGTAGGAGGATTACTTGAGCCCAGTAGATTGAGTCTAGTCTGGGCAACAAAGCGAGACCCCATCTCTAAAAAAGAAAAAAAAAAAAACTCATTTAACTCTAATTATAAATTTACAGCTATTTCCATATCTATCTATTTCGGGTATAATAGACAATCAATAAATGTGTGTTGAATAAATTAGTGAATAACTAAATAACTGTTCACTTAAATGGGCATTGAAAATGTATCTCTTTGGTGTTAGCACAATCACTCATAATTATTGTTTATACGTATTTTAACCTGAATAATTTAAAAATAGCAGTATGCATTTTTCCTTTATAATATTGCAAAGCAATACAATTTTTTAACTCAGAATAATTTGATTTCACAAAATTGAGTGTACCTCAGAACTCAGTAACACTTGCTGATATATTAAATATAGTTTACTGTTTTACATTCATTAAGCATACTACTATATTATGTATTTAGCTCATGTATGTCTCCACAAAACGCTCTATTTGGGGAAAAACTGATAAGAATATGTTCAGACAGTTTAGTTAAAAAGTATTGCCAGCTTCAGACATTTTATTCCTTTGGGACACTTGTTAGACACTGGATTAAATATCAAGATGATGAGCAACAGATCAAACAAACACTGATCAAATTTAATCCTTTTCCCAATTTAGAGGAGCCTCACAGGGAAGGCCTGTTAGATGGCAGGACACCTACCCTGGAAATTGATCCTTTAAAGAGAAAGTAATAGGGTTCAAGGTACAGATTAATTTTGTTTTTGTTTTAGAGCATACGTAAGAACAGAATCACACTTTTCAAGATAGCAAGTTAAAAAAGGTCTTTAAATTTTATAACAATCCCAAATGGACTATTGTTTTCATCAATGAACACATATAATAATCGTGCATTAAAGTTCAAGTCATATATTGGTGTCAATCCACGTTATAGACCACATATGATATGCAACTTACTCTTCCATGACAAAGATTACCGAGAGTAGCATCCCCCTTGAAGATATCATTTATACGTAGGAACAGACTTGTCAAAAACCATGTATAGCACAAGAAAGAATGAATAAAATCTGAGGGCAAAGATAACATTACTCAGGAAACATAAAGCAAGAAGTTTGTTTTACCTCTCAACCCAGAACTATTTTCCATTTCACATGTGAACTAATGAAGCGGGAAATATGACTAGGAAGATCAAAAGGCCTTTAAGAAAGAGATGAAATTCAAAATGTGCCTTAGTTCAAAACTTGATGATCCAGAAGAGAAAACTGCAAGCCAATGAGACATACCAGTAAATAGGACAGTACATGGTAAGGTTCTGAAGTAGTGGAGTGGTGAGGGATAGAGAAGAGTATAAGGAAGTGAAAATAAGTTCAGAAAGCACAGGTTTGGCAAAACACCATGCCAAGAAACTTGAACTTAATTCCGTAGCTCAGTAGTTTTCAAATTTTGTTGTGCATCAGAATCACCTGGAGGAGTTTTTACAACACAGAGTTTTGTGCTTCCCTCTCAGAGTTTCAGATTCAGAAGGTCTGGATTGGGACCTAAGAATTTGCATTACTACAAAGTACCCAGGTGATACTGTTGGTCCAGGGATGACACTTTGAAGAATACTGCTCAAACCAATGTAGAAAGTGACAAATGTCTGCAAAAGAAGTCGTATTATCTTATCTACACTTTAGAAATATCACTTTCAGGACAGTATCAAGGATGGATTGCATGGGGATAGCTAGGAGTTAAGGAGACAACTCAGAATTTTCTTAAAATAGAGGTTAAAAAAAAGAAGTAGCAAAGGATATGACAAGGAAATGTGGGAAGAATAACAAGACGCTGAAATTGATCGGAAGGGACAGATGAAGGAGAAGGAGGAGTCAAGGATGATTCTGAGACTTCAAATCAGGAATCCAGAGAAGATTGTAGCATTATTAATGGACATGAAGAGCAGAAGTAGATTCAAGGCAAGAGGTAAGTGTGGTTGAGGCCAAAGTCTTGTTTGTTAGCTTACTACACATTTTCTGTCTTCATTACAGGTGTTTATATAGCAGAATGTTATCGCTTGTACTTTCTGGTATGTACAACAAAAGCACTGCCATGTATCCTTTTCATATTGTGAGCACTGCTGGACATTCAAGCCCCTGGCATTAGAGAAAAATTCAAGGAAAATGAGAATGAAGTCTGTTGTGTATTTTAATATGCATATGCTTTCAGATGAATAATACCATACAGATTAATTGCCTGTTTGATTAACTTCTTACAGAGATTGTAGGGGAAAGTTAGACACACACAGCTTGTGTATTGCTCCGCCAAGTGAATTTCTAAGTGAGAATTTTTAAAAAGGTTACAACCATTTTTAAGTGATGCTGAGTCTAGATTTTATTACAGAATAAGTCTCATGAAATATATAATATATTGTAAATGGATTAGCTGTACATACAAATGTTTTCGGCATTCATCTACATTTGTATGTGTAATCACATATTTATTATGATTGGGATCTGTTGACATACTGCATTTTGTTCAGGGTATTACAAAAATTTATCTGTGCACCTCTTTCAGGAACTTTCTTTCTCATTTTTGTCATACATATAATAATATTCATCCATGTTATCTCTTTAGTACTTCTTCATTTTCATAGCATTTTCATAAACACTCTCAGACTCAAGTAAGAAAAAAGGGGTGATAACCTGAGGAAACATTGTGGGGATATTTATGTAACTTTGCATGTATTTCTTTTTCCAAATGTATTGAGATATAATTTACAAATACAAATTGTATATATTTAAGGCATACAATGAGATGTTTTAAGACACACATATATTTTTAAATGATTAACAAATTCAAATATAAAAGATGGTTTTCATGGGCATGGGCAACCCCACCCCCACCGTGCCACTACTGCTGCCAGTGCAAACACGTGCATGAATACCAGCAATCCTGCTTCTGCCACCACCGGTGTGAATGTGTGCACAAGCACAAGAAACCCTGCCTCTGCCAGTATCCGACCCCCACCACTGCAGGTGCAAGCGCTAGCACATATGACAGCAACCCTGGTGTCCCTGGTCAGCTAAAAAATGTACCCCACCATACATGCTGTGGCTGCTGGCACACCAAAGTGAGCACAAATCCCACTGCTACTGACCTAACAGAGTGCTTTGGCCAGCACTCTCCATCAGCATGTTGTGGTCAGTGGACCAAGAACAGTTAGGTCCCTCCAGTACAACAAGTTCTTAACCTCAAGGGGCTAGAGAGCAAAGGCAGGAGTCCGGTAAAAGCCCCTCAGAGTTAGAACACACAGCCCAGGAGTGCTGTGTTGAGCCTTGGTCCCTAAAATCTTCCAGAAAAGAAGCCAGTTGACTGAACCCACCTTATACCACAATCAAACCCCTACTGGTATCACAGAACGTAAAAGCAAAAAGTGCCATCCAAAGGATGGCAACTTCAAAGACTGAAGGAACATCAACCCACACAGATGAGAAAAGAAACAGTGTAAGATCTCTGGCAACTCAAAAGGCCAGACTGTTTTCTTACCTCCAAACAACTATACTAGTTCCCCAGCAATGGTTCTTAACTAGGCTGAAAGGCTGAAAGGCTGAAATGACAGATATATAATTAAGAATATAAATAGAAATGAAAATTATCAAGATTCAGGAGAAAGTTGAAACTGAATCCAAGGAATTTAAGGAATACAATAAAAAGATACAAGAGCTGAAAGGCAAAATGGACATGTTAAGAAAGAACCAAACTGATCAGATAGAGTGGAAAAACTGACTTCAAAAATTTCATAATACAATCACAAGTATCAGTAGCAGAATAGACCAAGCTGAGCAAAGAGCTTTGAGACTGGTTCTCTGAATTAAATCAATCTGACAAAAATAAAAAAGAATAAAAAAGAATCAACAAAACCTCTAAGAAATATGGAATTATGTAAAGAGATCAAATCTCAGACTCACTGGCATCCCTGAAAAAGAGACAGAAACACCATATTTGAGGACATCATTCACGAAAGTTTCCCTAACTATGCTAGAGAGGCCAACATTCAAGTTCAGAAAATGCAGAGAATCTCTGCAACATAGGTACTGTACAAGACAACCATCCCCAAGTCACATAGTTATCGGATTCTCCAAGGTTGAAATACATGAAAGAATGTTAAAGCCAGCGAGAGAGAAGGGACAGGTCACCTACAAAGAAACCCCATGAGGCTAACAATAGACCTTTCAGCAAAAACCCTACAAGCCAGAAGAGACTGGGGGCCTATATTCAGAATTCTTAAAAAAAAAAAAAGAAAAAGAAAAATGAGAATCTAAATAAGAATTTCATATCCAGCCAAACCAAGCTTTATAAGTGATTGAACCAGGGAGAAACCATATTTTTGAACAGAACAGTAACAGAACAGAACAATAATGAGTTCTGAAATTGAATCAGTAATAAAAAACCTACATACCACAAAAAGCCTAGGACCAGACGTATTTACAGCTGAATTCTACCAGATGTATGAAGAAGAGCTGGTACCATTCCTACTGAAACTATTCTAGAAAATTGAGGAGGACAAACTCCTCCCTAATTCATTCTATGACACCAGTATCATTCGAATACCAAAACCTAGCAGAGACACAACAACAACAACAATAACAGCAAAGAAAACTTTAGGCCCATATCCCCGATAAACATAGATGCAAAAACTTTTAACAAAATACTAGCAAACCAAATCCAGCAGAACGTCAAAAAGCTCATTCACCATGATGAAGTAGGCTTCATCCCTGGGATGCAAAGTTGGTTCAACATACACAAATTAATAAATGTGATATACCACATAAACAGAATTAGAAACAAAAACCATATGATCATCTCAATAGATGTGGGAAAGGCTTTTCACAAAAGCCAACATGCCTTCATGGTAAAACACTCAAGAAATTATACATTGATGGAACATATGTCAAAATAATTAGAGCCATCCATAACACACCCATAGCCAACATAATACTGAAGGGGCAAAAACTAGAATCATTCCCCTTGAGAACTGAAACAAGACAAGGATGCCCACTCTCACCACTCCTATTAACATAGTATTGGAAGCACTAGCCAGAGCAATTGGGCATGAGAAAGAAATAAAAGGCATCCAAATAGGAAGAGAGTCAAACTATCCCTGTTTGCAGAGAACTGGAAAACCCCATGGTCTCTGCCCAAAACTCCTAGATCTAATAAACAACATCAGCAAACTTTTAGGATACAAAATCAATGTACAAAATCAGTAGCATTTCCATATACCAACAAGGTCCAAGATGAGAACAAATCAAGAACATGAGCCTGTTCACAAGAGTCACAAAAACATAAACAAAAACAAAAACAAAACCATAGGAATACAGGTAACCCAGGAGGTGAAAGATTTCTATAAGGAGAAGTATAAAACACACTGAAAGGAATCAGTAACATGAAAAAAATGGAAAAACATTCCATGCTCATGGATAGGAAGAATCAATATTTTTAAATGGCCATACTGCCCAAAGCAATTCATAGATTCAATGCTATTCCTATGAAACTACCAATGACATTCTTCACAGGATTAGAAAAAAAACTATTTTAAAATTCATATGGAAGCAAACAACATATGGAATACCCAAAGCAATCCTAAGTAAACAACAAAGCTGGAAGTATCACATTACCTGACTTCAAATTACATTATAAGGCTATACAGTAATCAAAGCAGCATGGTACAAACACAACACACAGACCAATGGAACAGAATAGAAAGCCCACAAATAATGTTACACACCTACAACCCTATGATCTTTGAGAAAGTTGACAAAAACAAGCCATGGGGAAAGGACTCCCTATTCAATAAATGGTGCTGAAATAACCGGTTTTATTATGCAGAATGTTGAACTGGACCCCTTCCTTACACCATGTACAAAAATTAACTCAAGATGACTTAAAGACATAAATGTACAGCCTAAAAGTATAAAAATCCGGGAAGATAATATAGGACATTCCATTCTGGAAATAGGCCATAACAAAGATTTCATAATAAGGACACCAAAAGCAATTGCAACAAAAGCAAAAGTAAACAAATAGGACCTAATTAATTAAAGAGCTTCAGCACAGCAAAAATAAATAAATAAATATAAAAAAGCGAAACAAACTATCAACAGAGTACACAGACAACCCACAGAATGGGAGTAAATATTTGGAAACTATGCATCCAACAAAGGTCTAATATCCAGAATCTACAAAAAACTTAAATTAACAAGCAGAAAACAACACCATTCAAAATTTTTCAAAAGAAGACATACACACAGCCAACAAAGCACATGAAAAAATGCTCAACATTACTAATCTTTAGAGAAATATGAGTCAAAACCACAAGGAGATATTATCTCACACCAGTCAGAATAGTTATTATTTAAAAGTTAAAAAATAAAAGATGCTGGCAAAGTTGTGGAGAAAAGGGAATGCTTATACACAGCTAGTAGGAAGTTAAATTAGTTCAGCGACTGTGAAAAGCAGCGTGGCAATTTCTCAAAGAACTTAAAGCAGAAATATCACTTGATCCAGCAATCCCATTATCAGGTATATATCCAAAAAAGTATAAATCATTCTATCATAAAGACATATGTATGTGTGTTTTAATCACAGCACTATTCACAATTGCAAAGACATGGAATCAACCTACATGTCCACCAACGGTAGAATGGATAAAGAAAATGTGGTACATATTTGCCATGGAATACTACAACGCCATAAAGAACAGTGTGATCATGTCCTTTGCAGAAACATCAATGGAGCTGGAGGTCATCATCCTAAGTAAGCTAACGCAAGAACAGAAAACCCAATACTGCCTGTTCTCACTTATAAAGTGGGAGCTAAACATGAAGTATACATGGATACAAAGAATAGAACAGACAACAGAGCCTACTTAAGAGTGGATGGTGGGAGGAGTATGAACATTGAAAACTACCTATCAGGTACTATGCTCGTCACTTTGGTGATTAAATAACCTGTACACCAAATCCCCACAAGACACAATTTGCCTACATAACAAACCTGCACATGTAACCCTGAACATAAAATAGAAGTTTTTTTAAAAAAGTTAGTCAATTCTCTCCAAAATGTTATATAGATTTAATACAATGACAATCAAATTCTAAGTCTAAAATTCACCTGAAAATGTTAAGTACCTGCTATATTCAAAATAACTTTTTAAAAGAAGAAAACTTGAAGTTTTATGCTACCTGATTTCAAAATTTATTGTGAAGTTACCATCATCAAACTAGTAAGTCTTGTCATCAAGATAGACAAATGAATGTAATAAAATTAGAGAGTCCATAAATAGACCCACACATATATTTGCAGCTGATTTTCAACAAAACAAAAAGGCAATTCAGTGCAAACAGGATACTCCTTCAGACACATGGTGCTGCAGTATTTGGGTACTCATATGCAAAAAATCTAAACGATTCATATATTCTACCACATACAAAAATTGTCCTAAAAAGTATAATGGATCCAAATGTAAAGCATAAACTTATAAAACTTCTAGAAAAGACAGAAGGGAATCTTTTTGACTTTGGATTAGGCAAAGATTCCTTAGATAAGACACCAAAAGCATAATTCACAAAAAAACAAATGGACTGACTTCATTTCACCTAGCTGTTCCATTCCTAGGTATTTGACTAAGAGAAAAGAAAACTATCTATTCATTTACACACAAATGGTCATAGCAGCCTTACGCAGAGCAGCTCCAAATTGGAAACAGCCTAAATTTTACTAATAGGTGAATAAACAAATAATGAATGTAGTCATATAATGAAATATTAGACAAAAAAAGAATTATTTATACATGTAACATGGATGAATCTCAAAATAATTACATAAAGGAAGCCACACAAAACAGAGTACATACTGTATGATTCCATTTATATAACACTCTAGAAAATGCAAACTATAGTGGCAGAAAGCAAGTCAGTGGTTGTCTGGGACAGAAAGGAGAGAGAGCATTGCAAAAGACCATGAGGAACGTTTTAGAGTGACGGATATGTTCACAGTCCTGATTGGTGATAGTTTCATGAGTTTAAATACATGGCAAAACATACCACATTGCTCACTTTAAATATATATGATTAATTACATATCAATTCTACTTCAATAAAGCTGTTAAAAAAAGGCTCTCTGGCTGTTTGGTTGAAAACAGATTGTAGGTGACACCTATCAAAAAGAAGAGCTATTAGAAGGTCACTGCAATAATTCAGGTGAGAGATGATGGCGGCTCAGGAAAAAAAAATAAGAAGCTTGCCTTGAACCTTACACTCTACTTTCCAGAGTGTTTACTGCCATGATTTCAGGCGTTCCTTAAACAATCAAGGTAAGTAGAAATCTATGTTTAAACAGTAGAAAATTACATTGATTCAATCTTTGTTGCTTTTGTTTTAATTTTCCCCTATCTTTGAGAGTGAAGCTTATGAGTGTGGGGAAATTCATGTACATTTTAAAGGGGTTGATAAATTTTGAAATGAAGTACCTATGTGAAAAATGAAGTACCTATGTGAAAAACTATGTGAAAAATCAAGCTAGTTGATAATAAAAATATCTACTAAATCCAAAGCTGCCTCAGTGCTACTTAGCAATGAAAAGATCATCAAGTGCTGCTTTATCACTGGATTACCAGTGAGGTTATTTTTTTTTTTTTTATTTTTTATTTTTTTTGAGACGGAGTTTCACTCTTGTTACCCAGGCTGGAGTGCAATGGCGTGATCTCGGCTCACCGCAACCTCCGCCTCCTGGGTTCAGGCAATTCTCCTGCCTCAGCCTCCTGAGTAGCTGGGATTACAGGCACATGCCACCATGCCCAGATAATTTTTTGTATTTTTAGTAGAGACAGGGTTTCACCAGGTTGACCAGGATGGTCTCCATCTCTCGACCTCGTGATCCACCCGCCTCGGCCTCCCAAAGTGCTGGGATTACAGGCTTGAGCCACCGTGCCCGGCCAGATATTTTTATAGTCTGCTTATTAACAGCTATTAAACTCAAAACTAGAGGAATTTGCTTGGCCTAGCAGATGCTACCTCATAACAATGCAGTAATCATTAATATTTAAATAAAAGTTTAAATTCTCAGTGAGTGAAAGTATGCTTTTTGTATGGTTAACTAATAAATACCTTTAAAGAGGAACTTATGACTTTTCATCATTCATCCAATTCAGCATCCTTCTTTGGCTACTCTCTACCAAAAAGCTGTAGTTGGATTTCTTGACACACCCTTCGAAGGTTAAGACTTCAGACACTTAGTGGTCATACCATATCCCTTTCCTTTAATATATTTCAAACAACCCACAATATTTGAAATTTTGGAGGATGAATGATTTTACAGCATTTAGTCTGTGTCACTTCTGGACAGAAGCATTTATTGATTTGTTCATTGATTCATCCTTTATTTCAAAAGATATTTACAAGGAGCTGTGTTCTAGCCAGGCTAAGACATTTGATAAGTTCACTGCATAGCACAATAAGGAGGATTCCAACTTTATTCTCAGCTTACAGCTGTTCCCAGAAGATTGTCATGAGGAAGACGGGATGTTTGTCCCAAACCTTACTTTATTTTCTTTATTTTTTCATTGTAATATTCATACCTATTTTCAAAGCTAAACAAGGCTATGTGGTGGGTTGTTACTAGTGATAACAAGGGTATGTGCATGCACACATATACACACATGCACACATATTTATTTTTCATTGCTCCTTAGTTTTAAATGCCAAATTCTTATCTTTGTATTTGACAGCAAAGGCTACCCCGGCCTACACAGAGATTCACTTGAGTATTATGCTGTTATGAAAAATAAGCATTTACTCTGAAATTAATAAAGCCTGTTCATTATCTTTATTTCCATTACTGTGTCATGAAATAGTCAATCACATATTCTTTTATTCTGTAAATTGGAAACTACGGAATAATCAAAACCTTTGAAAGTTCAGAACTTCTTTCAACAGAGTAGCTGTAGTCCCTGATTTCTATTTTAATATGCTGCCAGTTATTGCAAGTCATAATAGCATAATACAGGGCCCAGAAGAATATCATTCACTCAGTTGTTTCTTTGAGTGGTTTTGGGGTATGAAGTAAACTATGCTACATCACTGTCCTCATAAAGAGATTGTTCTGCTGGATAAACAAGCTCCTCACAGGCCCAACCTGCTGATAGGACCCAGTGAACCAAATATTTAACACTTCACAGAGGCTCCTCCCTGCCATTCAGCTGTGTTGCATGCATCATTTTCAAGAGAAAATTTGATGCGAAGAAGTAGAAAATTGAGCTACTGACTCCTAGGTCTGTTGTTACAACCTGGCTTAGTAACAAAGCCTCAATTCAATTTCTGGGTTCTGTGAGATAATGGAAGTTTCAAAGTTCCAAATAAAATTGTGGAAATGTAAATTCTTGTTCTATGTGACCAATTTACACATGGTATTCAGTGAAACTAGTCCACCCAAGGAAACCACTAAAACAAAGCATGGGTTTAATGCAGAGTTTATTCATTTGCTGAAAATATTCACTGAAAAATAACTGACTCATGCAGAAAATGGTGGGGTTTTTTTTTATTCCAGTGTTTAAAAGATAACAGCTTTGCTTTAAAAAACATTTCTTCCACTATTAGAATTAGGACACAAGTAGGAGAAAAATAACACAGCTCAAAAATGATACTTTAACAGTTCTCATGTGTCGGGATGTTAGAATGCAAAGTTTGGCTGTGGGGGGTGTGTGTGTGTGTGTGTGTGTGTGTGTGTGTGTTGCTTTTACCACTACCTTCAGTAATATAATGTTAACAACCTTATGGTGTCACAGTTTTCTTTTATAAACTGTACAACAAAATGGTAGCAAAGGTATGCTTTTTATATTCAATAGTTCACGTACATCACTCTCATAGTAGAAATACAATGCCAGAACTGACAATCAATCATAAACAAAGCACTATGAGAGCGTTAACTTTCCCTAGGAAAGTGAAAAAGTCCTTCATGGGGGCATGCAAGGAATGAGGCTTTGAGATTAATCATGTATTCTGTGATGGAAATTCCAAGAAGGGAGAAAAGCCAGGTTAACAGTGTAAATAGTGAAATGTTTAGGTATATTTGGAAAAGAGTAGTTTGAAGAGAATACAGAGTTTGTGGTCCTAGGATAGGTAGTGTTCAAGGAAGAGGTTGGAAAGGTAAGTCCATTTGTCTATGGCAGCCCCATAGCCAGACCAGACATGACTGATGGTGGTGCTATGATGGCCCCTTAACCAAGGGCAGCGATTTCTAGGCAGGCAAGTAACCTATATCTTGGTTTCATAAGAAAAGATAAGCTAGCCCAATCAGAGTCCTCCTTTTTGAGTGTAAACAAAAGGCTTAAAATAGACTTAGGGCCAAAGAAGTTGTGATAACCACACATAATCTAAAGTGATGCAGGGGGTGGGGGGCGGGGGGGGGGGTAACCTATGAATAAGTAGAAAAAGCTAGTCTTAGGGAGGTAAGAGTGAAGATAATATGCAGACAGAAGCTTGGAAAAAGTAGAGAAATTAAAAGGCCATAAGGGAAGAATCAGAGGTCAATGCAAGTCCCTAGAATTTAATTCTTGATTGCTTTTTAAGTTTAAACTGGAGTCTTATGCCTCCTTAAAATAAAACACTTTTTAAAGTAATTTGAATTGGCTCTGAACTTTGAACCTAAGAAAAAGAGCCTGGTTAAATATTTTCATAATTGTAATCATATTATAAAAAGCAGGATTTCATTTGCTACATTTTCCGTTAATATGACATAATTTGCATTGTTCTTTATATATTATTTGGAAAAGTTAGTTGTATATATATTAACTTCATAAATGCATCCTAATATTATTTAAGTTATCTTAACTTTCATTATAATATATAGTATCGTGATCAATCTCATTTTATATGCATTCTGTTTACATTTCTGATTTTGCCTTCAGCTTGTATACCAAAAAGGAGATTACCCAGTCAAAGGGTTTCACATTTTGCCAATTGTTTCTGTAGAGTTTGTGCCAGTGTATATTTCTTTAGGCAGTGCATGAGAGTATCCATTTTACATCATCCCAACTATATGAATTTTATTGCTACGTTATTGCATTCTCCTCCATTCACTGCTCATTCTACTCTTTCCACACCTGCTTATAAATTGACAAATAACAACAACAAAATGCAAAACCCATGGCTCTGATAAGATTTTTTTCAGTTTATGTATTTTTGTACACATTTTCCTCAATTTCCAAGTATATAATGATAATGAAATCTACATATCCATCTGGGATCCACTTTGGTAATTTTCAAACCCATCATATATTTGTTAGACCTAAATGCCATGAGGTCTTATTAATGATGATTACTGATGGGAGGGGTGCTTGCTTATTAATGTATTGTCTTAACTCTGCCTGTATTACCTCAACCTGTCAAGTCATAATCGGTGATTCCTTCTAGCACAATTAACCTATTAACCTTTGTTCCTAATGAAAACATTTTGTTATCTGGTATGCTTCATTAGTATACATTGATAAATCTTTAAAACTCAACACTAACACAGGAATACAATTTTTAAAAAAAAGATTCCATGATTTATTTTTCTGAACATTTCAAAATAACAGATAAATCTAAAATGTAACTAAAAGTCAAATGTTATCTATTCCAAAAAGTTGAATTAAAATAATTATCCTATAACAATGACATGCATATTATATTCATAATATTTATAACATAATATATTCATAGGTTAAAGGTAGATCCTTATCTAAAAATGTAAAATTCATATATGTTTACAAATGCAAAAATAAATAATTTATTTTGAATGTCACCACAGGAAAACATGCCATATATAGTATGCATGTGTGTGTTGTTCCATTTAAACTTTGAATTGACTCTCTTATTAAACTATATTATAAACAAACAAAAGAAACAGGGATAAGTAGTACTTTAAAAAATTAACTCCTAGCAACAATATCAATTGGATCTCCATGAAATCTTTCATATACATGCTATAAAAGGAAATAAAACATTCAAAACTTGGTTCTTTGATATAGATTCTCCTTGTGTATATAATGAATGCAGTAAATTCCCCATGATAACATGTCTGCATATTCAGTTTGATTATGATGTATAGCCAAATTATTTTCTCTGATATCTTAGTTGTACACTCTGTTCCACTTCTAAACTGTAGACAGTCCATAATAAAATTGCTATAACCCACCAAGATTCTACATTGCTAATCAAGTATATGAAATGTGAAAGAACAAATGCTAAATAAAGTAACAGAAAATAAAAATATCAGCAACTCAAAATAAAAGCAACATTTTGAGGACAATCTAATCAACTCAGATTGACTGATTTTAAGAGAAGATGGTCCTTGCATATCTAGGATGTATGGATTTGTAACATTTCCTAAAAGCTGCTACAAGGAAGTTCATTTTTAATTGAAGAGCTTTGTTTTATAGACACTTATTAATTAATTGATATTTAAGCACCTTTATATAATTAAAAACTATAGGGCTTGAACTCACATTCAATACATTTTAAACAATAAATAGAATCTACCAGTCTGGGAAATATGGTGAAACCCCATCTCTATAAAAAATACAAAAATTATCCAGGCATGGTGGCGTATGCCTGTGGTCCCAGCTACTCAGGAGGCTGAGGTGGGAGGATCACTTGACCCCTGGAAATTGCAACACTGTACTACAGCCTGGGCCACAGAGTGAGGCCCAGATTCAATAAATAAATACAAATTAAAGAAACAGCCTGGGTGCGGTGGCTTATGCCTGTAATCCAAGCACTTTGGGAGGCCAAGGTGGGCAGATCACCTGAGGTCAAGAGTTTGAGTCCATCCTGATCAACATGGTAAAACCATGTCTCTACTAAAAATACAAAAAATTAGCTGGGCATGGTGGCACATGCCTGTAATCCCAGCTACTTGGGAGGCCTAGGCAGGAGTATCGCTTGAACCTGGGAGGCAGAGGTTGCAGTGAGCCAAGATTGCACTATTGTACTCCAGTCTGGGAAACATGAGTAAAACTCCATCTCAAAAAAAAGAAAAAAATAATAATTAATTAAAGAAGCAGAACTCTACAATAAAGAAAATTAATGAAACCAAAAGCTGGTTTTTCAAAAAGACCAATGATATTGATTGCACTGTAGAATGGCTAAGAAACAGAGTTTGATACAAATTGTGGTGTAATGATTATCTAGATGGTTTGTTTTCTATAAACAGGCACATGTAGAGTAATTGAGAACCCAGTTTCTGAGAAGAGAGTTTATATTATTTCAATGTTTAAGTCAATGTTATATTGCTTATATAATAAAAACACATTTATATTTGAAAATGATAAATTAATATATTTATATAAAACACAGGTCATATTAATTATGTTATATTCATACTATTTTTAGGAGTCTTTTAGAAGTATCTACTGGAGCTAAAACAAAACAAAACACTTTAAATCTTTCCTTGTCATTTCCCCTCTTCTACTTCTGATAACGCTTTCTTACAGATGGAACGTAGCGACTTTCCCTCACTGCTTCACTATTAACAGAGTGTGTTACTTATGCAAAATCAAAGCACAAAAAAATGTCAACACACATTCCAGAGACTGCAGGGAAGCATTCCCTCTCAGAAATTCACAAAAGAAGGTAACACTCATTTCTGCTTTTATTAAAATCATAGTATGCTTAGGAAAAATATATATGCTCTTGAATATAGAGTATTTTGGGGCCAATTTGTGCTGAGAGCATCAACACAAAATGGCATAAAATACTATCAGTATTAATAGTCCATGAGCAAAGAAATGAAAAAGGAAATTTTATCCACTGCATGAATGTGTCTAAAGAAAAAATATATTTAGTACGTGTGTGTCTGTTTAAAGTGAACTTCACCCATATGCTAATTGATTATTTTAAAAGATCTTAGAAAAGCTGAGCAGCATATGTTTCTACTTCTCCTTAATTGGGGAGCTAGACTATATCAGAACATTTTAAATTTAGAAATCTATAACTTTAAAAAGGGGGCTGGGTGCAGTGGGTCACGCCTGTAATTCCAGCAGTTTGAGAGGCCGAAGTGAGCAGAACACGAGGTCAGAAGTTTGAGACCGGCCTGGCGAGCGTGGTGAAACTCCATCTCTACTGAAAATACAAAAAATTAGCTGGGCATGGTGGCACATGCCTATAGTCCCAGCTACTGGGGAGGCTGAGGCAGGAGAATTGCTTGAATCCAGCAGGCAGAGGTTGCAGTGAGCCAAGATCATACCACTGCACCCCAGCCTGGATGAGAGAGCAAGACTCCATCTCAAAAAAAAAAAAAATAAATAAAAAAATAGAAGAGTACATTTTTCAACACTGCTCTACGAGAGAAAGGAGGGGGAAGAGAGAGAGAGTATGATGAATGAGATTACAAATAAAAAGAACGTAATTAATGCTGATGAGACAATTCTAGGGTAGTTTTAATAGAAACCAAGTACTCCCCAGACTACTTCGTATCCCCTCCTTCTCTACTGCCTTTTCAATCCCAAGCCTAACATGGATAATTGGGTGTGATAAGAAGACTTAATGCTTTCTTACTTCAGGTGAAATCACAAACTTGACTTATCCTAGGAACATAAGCTTATGATTGGACTAGGGATTATATTATTTCAGTTCTGTACTTTGCACAGCGTGCCTGGACATATTTAAACACAGTCAGAATCAAAGCAGGCAAATATTGTAGGAGTAATCAAGCTTTGTGTTCTGCATTTTTTCTCATTATCATGAGGGAATACTTTCAGTATCTTTATTGGGAATTATTTTAAAGACAACTGACACAAACACTTTCTGCTTCAACCTCTTCAAGGTATTAACTGAATCTCGCTCCTGCTGTTTTTCCAGTTTATGTTCACTAAAACTTTTTCATTTGGAGGAAAATAATAAGCTAAGATCATTAACAACAAATGCCCAACAATCAATCCTTCATTCTTTCTTTATTGCCTGCTTTCAACATCAATAAAGAATAAAATATAATGTCTGCTCTTAGTGAACTCACTCTCTAATAGGCGGGACAAACAAATAAATAACTATAATACAGTACAATTTGTTTCTAATGGGGATATAAACAAATATTTTGGGACCAATGATAACAGAAGGGACAATGACCTCTAATCTTGCCTTAATGCTTTCAAGCATCTGGTAGAAAAATTAACATCTCTAAATTGATGCTAAATTACTCATCAGAAAAGGATTATATATATAGCCAACCAATATTTTTGTGACTAGCTTTTGGCTCACTTTAACATAAAACTTAAACTGAGTGTGCTTTTAAAAAAGTGTTATTTAAAAAAAAAAAAAGTTAATCTGGGTTATATTCATCACTGCTTACCTATTGGATTTTACATTTTGAAACAGATACCTCCATAGTAAAAGTATTAATTAAGAAGAAACATTTACTGTCTTCCAGAAATTTGTGCAGATGGGAAAAGGTTTTACCTCTAACAATCAATTGTAAGGAAGTAAAAACATGAGCATTATTCTTATTTTTAGCCTATTAGTAACTCTCTTGCTTTCTCTCTTCTTTCTTTCTCTCTTTCTTTCTTTCACAGAGTTTTGCTCTTGTTGCCCAGGCTGCAGTGCAGTGGCTCAATCTTGGCTCACTGCAACCTCCACCTCCTGGGTTCAAGTGATTCTCCTGCCTTAGCCTCCTGAGTAGCTAAGATTACTGGCATGTGACACCATGCCAAGCTAATTTTGAATTTTTAGTAGAGACAGGGGTTTCTCCGTATTGACCAGGCTGAACTCCTTACCTCAAGTGATCTGCCCACTTCGGCCTCCCAAAGTGCTGGGATTACAGGCATGAGACACCGTGCCTGGCCATCTATTAATAACTTAAAGGATGATACTGAAAGCAATAAAGATTGGGGTAAAATGGCATAGTCAAACACCAAAGAGGTAATTACCTGCTTCTTTATAACATAAATTAATCATTTCACTCATTCAAAAAATATTTCGAGAATGCATACTAGAACAAAATAATAGTAACTACAATATATTGAGAACATCCATTGTGCCAAGCACTATGCCAGTAACTGCATATGAATACTTTGATTGATTCTTTAAAAAACTTTGGTACATGTTATCATTATGCCCATCTTACACTGGTACCCAAGGACAGCAGTTAATACATTTCAGAGCCAGGACAAAAACCCAAACAGTCCAATCCACTATAACCCAATGTGTCAGGCAACATGATTAGCATGGCATATATGCTGATAAACAAAACAGACATGGTAGCAACCGTCATGTGTAAATCTAGCTGTGAAGGGAGATATTTAAACAAGTAAGCAAACAAACATATTAAACAATATTATACATTGCAAAAAAAAAAGGCATGAAAGAAAGGAAAGGCATTATGCAAGTGAAGGATAGCCACTTTAGACTGTGGTCATTCAGGAAGGCCTCTCTGCAAATGGAACATTAAAACTGACCCCTGAAGAATAAAAAGAAACCAGACATGGAAAGCATGAGAAGAACATTCTAAACAGATGAACAGCATGTACAGGAGAGTTTTTCAGCTCTGTGTGCCTGGGAGTTAGTGATCTGTTACAGAAGTGGGTAGCATGTAGATTATACTTTTTTAAAAAGTGAGATTTTATTCTAAGTGTGATGGAAGCCACTGCAAGGAAGTAGAAGGAATGAAACATGATGATAGTGTAGAATAACAAAAAGCAGAGGTAAGGCAGGGGGAGAAAGATGCAGCCAGGTTTTTGAGTTGAGCAAGAGGGTGGGTTTTGGTATCACTTACTAAATTGAGGAGGTCTGGAGGAAGAACATGTCTCCAAGGAAGATTAAGAATTTAGCCTAAGACCGGGCACGGTAGCTCACCCCTGTAATTCCAGCACTTTGGGAGGCCTAGGCGGGCAGATCATGAGGTCAGGAGTTTGAGACTAGCCTGGCCATAATGGTGAAAAGCCATCTCTACTAAAAACACAAGAATTAGCCGTGTGTAGCGGCAGGTGCCTGTAATCCCAGCTACTCGGGAGGCTGAGGCAGAAGAAGGACTTGAATCTGGGAGGCAGAGGTTGCAGTGAGCTGAGATGGTGCCATTGCATGGCAGCCTATGCAACAAGAGTGAAATTGTGTCTCAAAAAAATAATAATAATAATAATTTAGGGCATGGAATTGATTCCAAGTCTCTTGGAAACTTAGATTAAAAACATTTACAAAGAGCCTGAATGGTTATTTTATTTATTTTTTATTGCCTGCAATTTATCTCATTTATCAGATAACATTGAAGATGTTATCTGCATGTATACGGTTGTAGTTAAAAAAAAAATCACAGCAATCTGAAAGGCAACAATGGAGAATCATGCAGTGGCATCGTGAAGCAGCCATTAAAATCATACCTTGAAAAGTCCACTTTAAGTTAGATAAAACTTTAGGGTACTTTAGCGATTAAGGGACTGACTAATAATAACAGTTTAAAGTCTTCCCCTCTGATATTCTTAGAGATAGTATCTATAAAAGCAAGGAAATAAAAAGATTATTTTTCAGTTAGTTATATAAAATATAGTATATTTACTATATTATTTTTACTGCTGATACATTTTATCATTTTATTTATTCAGTTAGTTATACTATATATATATTTACTATATTATTTTTATTACAACTATAAAAATTAGCTATGTAAGTGGGGTGAGAATGAATGTTATGATACCAGAAGCCAATTGATCAATCAAGCAAAATGGGATGATAGAGTATTCTGGGTGATATTTTTTCCTCTTTTATTAAAATCCATTAATCTTGTGTGTGTGTTTATGCACACATACATATATCACATATACCCTCTTGCAGCACACTCATTTTTGAGGGAACCCTAGCCCTTTGACTTACCCTTACCTATGTGACTGGTATGGTTTGACTGTGTCCCCACTCAAATATCACCTTGAATTGTAATAATCCTCGCCTGTCAAAGGCAGGGCCAGGTGGAGACAATTCAATCATAGAGGTGGTTTCCCCTATACTGTTTTCCTGGTAGTGAGTAAGTCTCAGGAGATCTGATGGTTTTATAAATAGGAGTTCCCCTGCACACGCTGTCTTGTGTGCCACCATGTAAGACATGACTTTGCTCCTCATTTGCCTTCTGCCATGATTGTGAGGCCTTCCCAGTCATGTGGAACTGTGAGTCTGTTAAATTTCTTTCCTTTATAAATTACTCAGTCTTGTATATTACTTATATCCTAGATTTGACTATGAAGTCCAGTTACGGAGAATTATAATGTATACTTTTTATTCAAACCAACTTCGTTTCACTCACAATTAAAATATATTAACTATTCAGTATAGAAAAAGTAAAAATAATTTTAAAAATTGAGTTAAGAAAGTACGGTAGCTTTTGGAAAATGAAACTTCAAAGAGAATTCACTAACGTGAAGAGGATTTGAGCTGTGTTTTTTGTTAGAAATAGAAAAGGCTTACACCATAAACCCCTTGAAGAGCTGCCAAATTAGGGTCATAGAAGTCTGAGCCTAGAAATGAGAGCAAAGAAATCCAATATGAGTCTGACAAAGAGAAGCTAAGGCCTGATATGTGTGAAACTTATGAGGTTAGAGTGGGGGAGGGAAGAAACCAATTATTTCATATCTACCATCAATATACTGCCAATGGTGTTACGATATCAAGTAACTCCTCACTTTGCATCCCTGCGTTTATTAAGTCCCATGAAAGGGCTTAAAATACAGCATTTGTACCATGCCCAGCAGATTTAGTGGAACAAAAAATATTCAATTGCACACCTGACATCCATTTAGGCTGTATCTTCCAATAAAAAAAGTGAAACCCAAAAGACATCTCTGGAACTGTGCTCATGTGTGTGTATTATTTCGTCTTAATGTAGCCCATAAATGCTAATGGAATCTCTGTGGGGGAATGTTATTACAATTAGAAGGCTTGATTGGAAACAGGGTACTTGCATTTAGGAGCAACTTAATTTCTAAAAAAAAAAATGATAGTAACTTTGGCTTTATTATATTTGAGTACTTAAGTAAATCTTGTAGTGATCCCTGATTTGTTAGAATCAAATACCTGGAGGCCGGAGTGAACCCTAGCCTAGGTGAGTTAGCTGAACAATGTTGTATAAAATGAATGGTAACTTCAAGGATATTACTGAGATTTCAAACTAAAACATCACACTGAGGAACCTGAAGGTAACATGATCTTAATTCCTGGTGTAAAGTTTTAAACCTTCTTTTTTTGTGAAGTGAAAATTAGTTCAGTTGTCCTCTTTACCTAATTACGCACATTATTTGCTACTTTTTAATTTTTTGGATACATTATATTTGTACATATTTATGGGATACATGTGAAATTTTGTTACATGCCTTATTTTTTAAAGCAACAAAATGGCACAAAGAAAATTCTCCCTAGAGCAATTACATGCAGATTTTCTGTAACCTGCTGTAAGTCATGTATACTTAGTATTACTAAAAGAGACTTTTTGCCTTCAATTTTTCCTCTGTGTAAAGTGCTATCATTGAAAAGTGTCACAGGACACAAGAACGATTCCAAAATTGACCTTCAAATGATCTGGAAAAACCCCAGTTCAAGGACTGAATTTAAATGC